>NC_081564.1:89486788-89498670 GCF_022355385.1 Mustela nigripes | reverse complement strand
GACACGGGCACGCGCAGCACCTCGGCTCGGACACGGGCACGCGCAGCACCTCGGCTCGGACACGGGCACGCGCAGCACCTCGGCCCCACACCTTATTTGTTCTCCACAAACCAGGAGGAAATTAAAAGCATGTAAAGAGATCTGACCTCTGCTCAGGGGCTTTAAGGGTCAGAGGCTCTGCGGAGGGACGAGAGCGCCTCCTTCCCGCCCCCGGACGCTGCACTCCTATGAGAAGAACGACATTTACGCACGTGCACGTGACAGGCTCGCATACACGTAAACGTAAAATAAAGGCGTGTATGTGTATATGTACGCGTGCGTGCATGTGTACGCGTGCGTATGTGCACGCAGGAGTGTACACATCGGTACACGCGTACGCACATGTGCACGTACATGTGATCTACAATACATGCGACATACGTGTGCGGTGCACACGTGCACATATAATCGTGTATTTACACGTACATACACACATTTTATGTACACACAGAAAATACACATAACACATACACACACGTATCTAACCTACAACACACACAAGCGTATACACACGCGTATGTACATCCATCCCATACACACGTGAATCTACAAAACTGAACACAGAAACTGTTCCACTAGTCTGTAGAGATTTTCTCTGTAATGCACAAGCTTTTCCAATTATTTCCTACACCATCTATTTTCATTCTTTCCATGGCCTGGTTCCTCGCGGGGATTTCCACCATTTCTCTGCAACACTTCCCAAATACAGGGACTGACAGTAGCCACTGCCCACAGAGAAGGGGCAGCCAGTACGAAGGAAGGGTCTGATTGCCGCACTAATAAGCCCGCGGCATGACCCAGTGGCATCACTTGGCGGGAGTTCGGCAGGCCAGGTCCTCCCGCTGAGGCTCCCTGGCCTCCCCTGAGCTCAGCTCGGCTGTGCTCCTGCAGGGCTGCTGCAGAGGACCCCACCCCCTTCCTGTCCCGTGGGTCAGCTCCCTCCCCCAGAGGCCAGGGCCTCTATAAATAACTATCCCAGGGGAAATGACAAACAATTCTTAATTGTTTGTAATGAATCATTTTCTTGGAGACGCGTGGCTCAGAGGACAAACTAAAAGGGAGACTAAAATGATGGAAATAGCCCAGCACAACAGCATCCCTGAAGACAGGAGGAAAGCACCAGCTTTAGCCATGACTCCATTCACACAAGGGAACGCTCTGTCGATAACATCAAATAAAACCTACATGACCCTGAAGACGCAGGACGGATCAGCGGATGAAAGAGAAGGGAGTCTGCTGGCTTAGGCTGCGGTCTCTGTTCCTCAGCAGTTAGCATCGCGTAAACACTCCATGACCATATCTGGAAGGCAGGCTACATGGCCGCCTTTTCGCCCGGTTCCTACCACTGCTTCTCACCGAGTCTGAGAGCAGCATGTTTGCAACCATATTGTAAACAAGGCAAGTCAGGAAGAGTGGTGCTCTAAGTAGAATTCTTAAATATAAATATGATTAAACTATTATTTCTGCCAATTATGCACACTTGAACAACGTCCATAATTAGAAGGACAAACAAGGTGCTCTGCGGTGTTAGGACTAATACTTGTGGGTAAAATGCCTGCCGATAATCTCCTGCCTAAGCATCTTGTCCGATACTCTTCTTGTACTTTGTAACATCAGAGGTTCTACAGATACTGTGTAAGAGTTAGATTCATCCTGACTCGTGGCGTAGTTTTCTCTCAGAATGGGAGCTGTGATAAATACCAGGATGTTAGATGCTTTACTATGACTCAGGAGAAGCTTATTTACATCAGGATGCAGAGATGAGAAAGCCAAAAGTGGGTAGAAGTCCCCTTGGGGCCCCTCCCCCATCTCCCCTGAGGACGAGTGTCAGCGTCAGTCCAGAAGGAAGAGAAGGCAATGTGTCTGAATTTGGGTCTTAGGAAAGAGATTAAAGTAACATTCTCTGAAAAGACAGTAAGCCAGAGCCTCCTGGAATCACGTCACCAATGGTGAATACACAGTAAAATGGTTTGGGGCAAATTATGGATGTCAGCAACTCTACCCTCTGTCCCAATCAACCCAGAACACACCTCCTAAAGAGAATCCAAAGAAACCACCTGTTTCCTCACCTCTCCAAACCTCCCTCTACGTTTGCATGCAGCATCTGGTCCCCTGCGATGCCCTCCCCGGCTGACTTTCCATCCCTACCCTGTGCCTCAGGGTCGGAGGCTCCTTTCAAACGTCTGTACCAAGGAACCTATGTCACAGGCAGGGGTGGGTAGAAGGATAATTAGGAATGAAAGTGAACTGAGCTCTGGAATGTGACATATAGAATACAGAGGTACCTTTTTCTTTGATGCTTCCGACTTCTTCGACATGTTCTTCAACTTCTTATGCAAGTGATTCAGGACCTGGGAAACACAGATTAATAAAACCTTTGGCCTCATGCCCACACTTCCTTGTCTGTTTTGCATGGACAATTCTTGCCATTCTGACCTAGCGATCACATTGCTTATAAAATCTTATAAACCCACTCGAATCAAAAGGCACAAAAGGTGCCAAAGTAGCAATGCGTGCCACCTGCCACCTGCCACCGTTTCTCTAAGACTCAGGAGGATCCAGGGACAGTCTGTGGTCACAGCATCTGTTTGCAGAGAAACTCTGGGCCTATGTGGCTCCGGGGTTTTGTCCACAAAGTGCCAAACTGCTCCTATGTACACATCCTCACTGGTCTATCTTGCACCTCAATTTCCTCAGTATTCTCCATCTCAACCATCACCGTGTCCCTGCTGTCTGTCGAGAGCGGTGCCAATCCCAGATATGTGGAAAGACCAGAGATCTCCGTCCACTGCACCATCCAACGGGGAAAGCAGGCAAGTGAGCAAAGCAAGGTGATGTAATCTGAGAGTTTTCCCGTGAGGCCGATGCTTGCGTCCACTGATTCCTTCTGTGTTCCTGTCGTGGGCCTCTTACCGCAAATTCCCACCCACCTGCTTCCCTTGAGTTCTTTATTCTAATTCTGCCCACCGTGCCGTGCATTTGGACAGATCACATGTGGGGGACTCAGCCTCTCCGGGGATTTGTAGAGGGTTTAGCAAAGTTTCACAGTTAACTTCCCTGTCCGAGGATCTCCTGAGAGATACTGGTTTTGTTCATCAGGGGAACTGTTTTTGCCTTTTCTTGCCAGTGTCATACTCAGGAGAAATGATGTGTAACACTCGGGTTATACAGGAATTTACAACATAAGCTCGGTCTTACACAACAAATCAACCTTGCAGACTCATATGGGGGTCATTGTTATACACCATCTGAGTGAACATCTAAGGAAAAACTAACCTGTGGATGGCTGAGGGCTTTGGGTCATCCGTAGTTTGCCAACTGAGGCTTGGAGAGAAGTAGAAACTATGTTCCAGACCCTTTCTGGTTTCCCTCCAGCACCTCGGCATGGAAATACTGTGATCAATTTGGACTTACTGCAGAAGTCTGCTGCATTCAGCGAGACATGGGATTTCTAGAGTGACCAGTGATGCCCTAATTAAGAAACTACAGGATTTATCTACCAACGTCATGAGCTCTAAGGTAGTTAAGCAGACATTGCTGTGGTGCGAATTTCTGACTCCAAATTCTCAGCCCTACTGAGTCACTTCTCACGCCCTGCAGTGGCTTGGCGTCACCTCCAACAAGATGAGCCTTTCTCTTAGTGCAGTAACATTTAGGGTCACTTTCAATACATTGATGATAGATTACATAACGGTTCTGCCAGCAGAAACTGGGGCTCCAGGGACCGAACGTAAGAGCTTTTGCAGGATCTTGTCTGGAGAGGATGGGCCTAGTGAGTTTCCTTGTTGGCAGTCTTCCCAGCAAGAGACCACAGGAAGACACTGGTCATTAAGGATGAGAGGCAAGAAGGGAGAACAGGGGACAGGCAACAAAACAAAACCAGAAAGGGGCACCGAGAGGGGTGGCCAAACAGAAAAGTGAAATGTCATCTGCTTCATAATGCTGCCTGAGGGTCTGTTCCCTCCTCCAACAAATTCATTGCATCCATCTCAGTGGCTTCCAGCCATCTGCGGAATGTTGTTGAATGGCCAATGGAGAAAATACCCTAATAGTTTTCTTCAGTTTCCCTTCAATAGCCCATACTGTGAGCACACACTGATATGTTAGAATGCATATATTGATGTATACATTTGATGAGGTCTTGTCATCAAAGGTAGCATGATGGGTTCTCATTGCATTTCTTTAAAAGATGGTGATGTCATGATGGTATCACTCTGTGATTCTATATGTTTAGCAGTGTGTGTAGGGGGCACACATTCAAACCTGAGCCAAGGTCACCTTGGGCACCAGATATCTCTGGGGATGTAAGAAAATTTGGCAGGTAGGCACATGAAGAGTGCCTGACCCCATGTCAGATGGCAGATGTCCTGAACAAGAATTCCCTCCAAGGGAAGAGAAGCGGGGTCAGCCCATGCAAAAGGGAGCATCACAAGCACACCCCAGCCTGGGCATTCTGTGTGTTTCTCAGGGACAATTAGGCACAAACTGTTCTATACAAAGTCGTAAGTTTTGGGGAGTAGACAGCAAGGCTAGAATGCAATTTCCTTGTCGAGTTAAAAAAAAAGGGGAGGGAGTGTAATCTCAGGTGACTCTTCAGTCAATTGTGATTTTCGTGGTGGTCATCAGTCCTGGGCCCCGGAGAAACAGCTAACCCCGAACCTAACATTCAGGAAGAAGAATTGCTGACCAGACAGCGTTCCTTGATGATGGAGGCAAAGAGAAGCAGCTAGAAAGCAACACGTAAGCTCTTCTTCAAGCCCTGGAATGAATCTGCAAATATTATCTTGAATTTAAAAGAAATTTCCAGTTATGCTTAACAGCAAACTATTTCCATGTAAAAAGTGCCCCAATGCATTGCATTTGTTGAAATTTTTAAAACTGTTTTGAAACTTTGCCCTATGTGTCACTTTTATAACTTCTCAGATGACAGAAATGTAGCCTAATTTTTCCTAAAAGTTTGCCCAGTCATTTTCATCAAGAAGGGGGGGTGAACCATGAGAGACTATGGACTCTGAAAAACAGTCTGAGGGGTTTGAAGTGGTGGTGGGGTGGGAGGTCGGGGTACCAGGTGGTGGGTATTAGAGAGGGCACGGATTGCATGGAGCACTGGGTGTGGTGCATAAACAATGAATACTGTTATACTGAAAATAAATTAAAAAAAAAAAAAAAGAAGAAGATCCGGAAACTTTGGAGAAGTGAAAGAAGAGTACGCTTCAGCTCTGCTTCAGGTGATTATGAATCCACCACCAAATATTCTAAGAACACTTCTAGTCCTGAGCTTCATGCCCCCAAGGTCCTCCCTCAGAGACTGGAAACTGCCTTAAAACCCTTCCTGAACCATCTATCAGCTTCATAACATGGGTCAGTTGCTTTGCTCCTCCCAAACCCTTTCCTTGATGCTCCCCCTGACAGGCTTGTGCAGACCGAATGAGACAGTTGCTCAGGCTGAGCACTGCACTAGTAGAACCACATTTTTTTTCTTTTTCTTTTACATTTGGAGAAGGTTAAGTGAATACACCAGCTAGTTCCACAAAGAGCTAAGCCACAGCTATCTTCCAAATGCTCCATCTTGAGCCATCTCCTCCATGTTTCTTTATATATAACCCTTTGAGGCTGGCTGTCCTTTCAAATATCCAAAACTCTAAGCATTCAAACAGACATAACTCTACATAGATGATATGGGGCAGAGGAAAACAGAAACCAGGGAGCTTAGAGTGAACACTCTTGCTGAGAAAAATACTTTATGAATTGAATGTAAGTAAGTGTTGCCTCTGTGATCTGCTTACTCATGGACCCAGAGTCACTGCCTTATCAGGGACAGAAAGAGAGGCAGAGAAAGATGAAAATAAAACCCTGGGAAATTCAGAAGTTGGCTAGGATGTTGTCTGGTGATGACACTCCCAGAATATGTTGGGGGGCTGGGGTTTACCCCCAGGAACTGCTATCACGTGATTAAATGTATATTCTTACTCAAGCACAAACAAGTGTATCCAGAAAGTTGAAGACTGATCAGCATGATAATCTTCAAACCCCAGTGTTATTAAGTTTGCTGAGCTCTGCCATGCTATGTGAAGGGGGGGGGGGAGTGGAGCAATTTTCCTGGTAAGGATGGAGAGGTCGCTGGACCAGAGGCGTCACTAAGGGGACTCCGGAGGGGAGTTAGGGAGTTAGTCCTGAACCACTTCATGTTGTCTACACAACCCTTCTTAAGAGAACTGAAACCCGTCCATCCAAGTCTCTGGAGACGAAGGTCAAGATATTGTGAAGAAATAGTCTTTTAGCACTGGGGTTTATCAAGCTTAAGCCTCCAGTAAAATACAGTTTGCTCTCTGTTGCCAGGACAGCAGCTTTGCAGCCTGGGAAAGGGACCTGGGAGACCCCTGAGCACTGGAGGGGAGCGCGGGGGACGGGGCACCTGGCGGAGCTCACCTCCCTTGCTCCGATTGGATCCCGCGGTCCCCGGTGTGAGTGGCTAAAACTGGGGGACATCCCTCTGCAGAGAGCTGGTCCCCCAAGGGACAAACTCAGGATCCAGGGCTGTGCTGGCAGGAGGGCAAGGGGAGGCGGGACCTCAGGGAAGTGACCTGCCAACTTTCCGCGGTGGTTTCCAGAGGCCAAGTGACTTTCTCAAGCACTCTCTCAAACACCATCCACCCCAGCGGTGGTGGCCGCTGCTGCGGAGAGGGCAAAGGGGAGTGTTCTCACCCAAGGTGCCCAGAAAACTGGAGCTGGGGAGGGCAAAGGGGCTCCTAGAGGGGCGCATCGACACAGGAGCTACCCCAGGCCCGGAGCCCTGCCCCCCCCCCCCCCCCCGCCCTTGCCCCTGCCCCTGCCCGCCACCTGTGTGCCCACCTTAGCATAGCAGAAGCAAATGAGCAGAAGCGGCAGCAGGTAACCGAAGACAAACGTGCACACCACGTAGGCCTTCTTGTGGCCCTGGTTGGGCCACTGCTCCCAGCAGAAGGTCTGGTTGCTGACTTCCCAGTGGAAGAGGCGGTGGTGGTAGGCCACGGGCAAGGCCATCGCGATGGACAGCGCCCAGATGAAGCCCAGGCCCAGCAGCGCGTTGCGGGACACCCGCAGGGAGGAGGAGCGCCGAGAGTGCACGATGGCCACATAGCGGTCCACCGACATCGCGGCCAGGGTGAAGATGCTGACCAGCATGGAGACGGTGAAGAAGTAGTGGATGAACCTGCAGATGAAGGCGCCCAGCACCCAGGTGGGCAGCGCGTACACCGTGGCCTGGAAGGGGATACAGAAGAGCAGGTAGGCCAGGTCGGCGATGCTCAGGTTGAGAATGAACAGGTTGGTGGTGCTGCGCGGCTTGCCCGGCTTGCTGCGCGCCAGCACGGTGATCACCAGGCTGTTGCCCAGCACGCCGAACGCGAAGATCAGGCCGAACAGCACCAGCGTGACGAAGTTCTCCACGCCGACGCCGAAGAGCGGCCTGGGCTCCGGGGCGGGGGGCTCGGGCCCGCTTGCGTTCCCCTCGCTGAGGTTCCCGGCCGCGAGCTCCATGGTGCGCGGGCGCCCAGGCGCGCCGACGACGGTGCCTGCTAAGGAAGACTCCGGAGGACGCGGGGTGTCCCGATCCCAGCACGCAGAGGGCGAGTTTCCGATCCTGAGGCTCCGGGATGGGCACGCACCCTGCGGCTGAGCCTCCTGCCACCGTCTTTGCGCGGTGCCGCCCGCGAGGAGCCCAGATCCGTACCTTCCCGGGAGGGGGTGACAGTCCCGGGAGCGCGGGGTTCCCTCTGCCCCGGGCGCCGCTGCCTTCTGCGTGGCCGCCAAGACGGGGAAGAGAGACCCGCCAGGGCAGCTGCAGAGGTGGAGGGACCCCTCCGCGCCTTACCGCTCCCTGGTCCCTGCCGGCCGCTTCCCTCGGGCCGGGAGTGGCTTTCGCCTGCACCTGTTGCTGGGACCTCTCCCTTCCCGCGGCGCTCCCGGGGCACAGTCCGCCCGATGCAGCGCTCCGCACACCTCGCCGAGAGGGCTGCCCGCGACTACAAGCCGGCGGCGCCTGGTCTCCCCGCGCAGTTTTTGCAGGGATTCCAAGTGATCGCTCTCCAGGCGCTTTCCTGAGGGCTGACCGGAGGGTTTGCTCCAGAACCTCTGTGTCGCAGCTGAGACGTAGAAAACAGCCGGCTGAAATCCGAGCCTCTGGGGGCCTCTCCTGTCCCCCCAGAAGTCCCAGCGCGCGCAGAGGCTGCAGGAGTCCTAAAGGGCTGGGTCGCCGCCCACCGCCTGGCTGGAATCAGACGCGCGCTAGCCTCTGCAGGGTGCGGACCTGCGTGGGTCCAGCGAAGGCGGCGGCTGCCGGGTGCAGCACAACCAGGGGTGCCCAGCGGAGCGGAGCGCGCTCTAGCGCGCGCCGGGCGGGGAGGCAGTGGGGCGCGCAGCCTCCTCGTCCACCAGCGCCGCTCATCTTTCTCACTTCTGGGGAGGCTGTCCCTGAAAGCGCTCCCCGCCCCAGGAATTAAATCCCCTAGAAATCAGTGATTGGCGCTGCAGCCTGGAGTTTAGTAAAACCTCTAACCCGCCCTCACCCTCCCCACCGCTAGGGAGGAACTAAGATAAAACATGAATGGTCTCTTTGCCTTGTCATTATAAACGTCTAAAATATTACAGGAGTCCTGTGCACACCAGCCAGCTTTCAGTCAGTTTTGCTCTGTGTTTCTTATCTGAGTGACATAAGCAGACGAACTGACACAACATATCTGTGAGGTGGAAGGAACACGGTTACACCACAGCCCGAGAGGGGGAGAGCAGTGAGTCAGCGTGCCCCTGGTGTGCCATCTTGCCCCTTCCCAACTGGAGAGCTGAAATGGATTTGTTTATTTGCAGTGTTGGTATAAGGTGTCTCTGTTCCCCTCCAAGACCCCGGTATGCTGCCACTCTCCAAATGATGACTGAGGGTCCTTTACGTGCCAGACACAGGTCACAGCCCTGCAGTGTGACACAAAGATTACTTGGAGAACAAGTGAAGGCACAAGGCTGAGGCTTGGAGAGTGGGGGAAGCAGGTGGCAGGGAATCCCCCTCTCCTGGGCCTCACCTGTTCCCTCTGCTTCATTTGCGGGAAGACCCTGAGGCTGCTCACTGACCATCCACCATACAGCAAGTGCCCATACTCAGTGTTCCTTCTAGCATCCGCATGCATCTCCCAGAGGACGCAGTTGTGTTTAAGTAACTTACGTAGCAGAGTATGTTGCTAAATCAAGAAGACCCTTACCTTCCCTAGAAGGTAGCTCCAAACCTTGCCCATCCATTGCTTTTCTCCCCAAGGGGTTGTGGGCCCTACACGGTCATGGGACCCTGTGTTGGACAGCTCCCTTACACTGGAAGTCATTTGTAATCATATTTGGGAAAGGGACGTGCTGTGTGTTACAGGCCCTGTCGCTCAAGGACAGCTGGCCGGTAGACAGCCCCAGGGTCCCAGCCCACCGAAGGTTTCATCCATCTCCGTGTGGCTTTGTTTCTGCTCTGGAGAATTCAGCTACTTTGTCGCTCTTCTGTGGACAATGTGACTTTCTTCTCAATTTGTGATACCTTCTTATCATTGGTTTTTGGTCATTGCACAGTGATGGTTGTCACTGTTCCTTCTTCTTGGCACTTGCTGAATTTCTGAGGCTGGAAATTCATGTTTCATCACTCTTGGAGAATTCTTGGCCATTAGTTCGTAAATGTCGGCTTTCCCCATTTGGGACATTGTCTCCTCCAGGACTCCGAGACACGTGAGCGGGGCCTTTTTGCTCTCTTGCTCTGCACGTCTGCCTTGCTCCTGCATGCTTGACACACTCGCCATCCGTGCCGATGGATTGTTTTTTCTTGGGCTGTACACCTCTCACTGCACTATTTTCTCTCAAGTTCTGATCTTTCCTTCCAAATTCACGGGACACTTTTTTAATTTTGTTTTTGTTTTTGTTTTTGTTTTTGTTCTCTATATTTTATTCCTTATCTTTTTTACTAATTTATTTTCAGCATAACAGTATTCATCCTTTTTG
Source organism: Mustela nigripes (assembly GCF_022355385.1). Taxonomy (NCBI): domain Eukaryota; kingdom Metazoa; phylum Chordata; class Mammalia; order Carnivora; family Mustelidae; genus Mustela; species Mustela nigripes. The sequence continues at coordinate 89,488,629 of NC_081564.1, read as the reverse complement.
CACCACACCCAGTGCTCCATGCAATCCGTGTCCTCTCCAATACCCACCACCTGGTTCCCCCAACCTCCCACCCCCCTGCCTCTTCAAAACCCTCAGATTGTTTTTCAGAGTCCATAGTCTCTCATGGTTCACCTCCCCTTCCAATTTCCCCCAACTCCCTTCTCCTCTCTAACACCCCTTGTCCTCCATGCTATTTGTTATGCTCCACAAATAAGTGAAACCATATGATAATTGACTCTCTCTGCTTGACTTATTTCACTCAGCATCATCTCTTCCAGTCCCGTCCATGTTGCTACAAAAGTTGGGTATTCGTCCTTTCTGATGGAGGCATCATACTCCATAGTGTATATGGACCACATCTTCCTTATCCATTCGTCCGTTGAAGGGCATCTTGATTCTTTCCACAGTTTGGTGACTGTGGCCATTGCTGCTATAAACATTGGGGTACAGATGGCCCTTCTTTTCACTACATCTGTAACTTTGGGGTAAGATAAAATCCAGCACCCATTCCTGATTAAAACGCTTCAAAGTATAGGGATAGAGGGAACATTCCTGAACTTCATTAAATCTATCTATGAAAGACCCACAGCAAATATCATCCTCAATGGGAAAAAGCTCGCAGCCTTCCCGTTGAGATCAGGAACACGACAAGGATGCCTACTCTCACCACTCTTGTTCAACATAGTATTAGAAGTCCTAGCAACATCAATCAGACAACAAAGAGAAATAAAAGGTATCCAAATTGGCAATGAAGAAGTCAAACTCTCTCCCTTCGCAGAAGGCATGATTCTTTATATGGAAAACCCAAAAGACTCCATCCCCAAACTACTAGAACTCATACAGCAGTTCAGCAACGTGGCAGGATACAAAGTCAATGTGCAGAAATCAGTGGCTTTCTTATACACTAACAATGAAAATACAGAAAGGGAAATTAGAGAATCGATTCCATTTACTGTAGCACCAAGAACCATAAGATACCTGGGAATAAACCTAACCAAAGAGGTAAAGGATCTGTACTCGAGGAACTACAGAACACTCATGAAAGAAATTGAAGAAGACACAAAAAGATGGAAGACCATTCCATGCTCTTGGATCGGAAGAATAAACATTGTTAAAATGTCTATACTGCCTAGAGCAATCTATACTTTTAATGCCATTCCGATCAAAATTCCACTGGTATTCTTCAAAGAGCTGGAGCAAATAATCCTAAAATTTGTATGGAATCAGAAGGACCCCAAATCGCTAAGGAAATGTTGAAAAACAAAAATAAAGCTGGGGGCATCACGTTACCTGATCACCAAGACAGCATGGTACTGGCATAAAAACAGACACATAGACCAGTGGAACAGAGTAGAGAGCCCAGATATGGATCCTCAACTCTATGGGCAAATAATCTTCGACAAAACAGGAAAAAATATACAGTGGAAAAAAGACAGTCTCTTCAATAAATGGTGCTGGGAAAACTGGACAGCTATATGTAGAAGAATAAAACTCAACCATTCTCTTACACCGTACACAATGATAAACTCGAAATGGGTTAAAGACCTCAGTGTGAGACAGGAATCCATCAGAATCCTAGAGGAGAACATAGGCAGTAACCTCTTCGATATCAGTCACAGCAACTTCTTTCAAGATAGGTCTCCAAACCATAAGTGACTCTTAATCTCACAAAACAAACTGAGGATTGCTGGGGGGAGGGGGATTGGAAGAAGAGGGGTGGGGTTATGGACATTGGGGGGGTGTGTGCTTTGATGAATGCTGTAGGGTGTGTGGACCTGGCGATTCACGAACCTATACCCCTGGGGTTAAAAATATATGTTTATAAAAAATAAAAAATTAAA
>NC_081564.1:89463320-89486688 GCF_022355385.1 Mustela nigripes | reverse complement strand
AAAAAAAAAAAAATTAAAAAAAAAAACAGGAAGCACTTTTCAGTTAAAAAAAAAAAAGATATGTCTCCAAAGGCAAAGGAAACAAAAGTGAAAATGAATTTTTGGGACTTCATTAAAATCAAAAGCTTCTGCACAGCAAAGGAAACAGTCAAGAAAACAAAGAGGCAACCCACAGAATGGGAGAAGATATTTGCAAATGACAATACAGTCAAAAGGTTGATATCCAGGATCTATAAAGAACTCCTCAAACTCAACACACACAAAACAGACAATCATATCCAAAAATGGGCAGAAGGTATGAACAGACACTTCTCCAATGAAGACATACAAATGGCCAACAGACACATGAAAAAATGTTCATCATCACTAGCCCTCAGGGAGATTCAAATTAAAACCACATTGAGATACCATCTTACACCAGTTAGAATGGCCAAAATTAACAAGACAGGAAACAACATGTGTTGGAGAGGATGTGGAGGAAGTGGAACCCTCTTACACTGTTGATGGGAATGCAAGTTGGTGCAGCCACTTTGGAAAACAGTGTAGAGGTTCCTCGAGAAATTAAAAATAGGGCTTCCCTATGACCCTGCAATTGCACTTTTTAAAATTTTTTTCTTGTTGCTCATGTTTCTAAATTCTCTCTTGTTTACTCATATATTTTACTCGGGCTGAGATTACTCTGGAACTTCTCTGATCTGAGCTCCTGGAAGCCTGATCATGCTGTTCACTCTCCATGAGCTCTTCTTATGGCCTGAGGCTTGGGCCCACCAGTTGCTGCTGTGTTTGATTTCCCTGCTCAGATCTCCACATGGCCAGGGCACATCTGTGAGGGTTTCATGGCACCTGAGTTAAGAGTTTTTTCTTACCAAGGTGCTGTTTTGCGTGTCTGCCGGTCATCCCCACCATCACTTCAGAACTTTTCACATGACCTTCTCTGCTGGATGGGTCTCAGAACATGCGAATATGAATTCGACTCCAAAGCTTCTTTGAGGGAGGCAAAGTGGCATAAATTCTCAGAGAAGCCTTTTTCTCCACCAGGATCTGAAGCAGGTTCAGAGTTTTCTAGAAGCTCAGTTTTGGTTGTTGTTTTATTGTTTCTACTCATCCAGTTGGAGGATAACCACCACCTTCAGTGTGTGACTGTCCATGCTTGTCTCAGCGGCAGGACTGTGCCCCACCTGGAGACGCCGTGGGATGTCATGACCTTGGCTCAGCTGGCCAATCCCAGATAGGGGCCGCTTCTGAAGCTGTCTCCTGGACAAAATCACATGTGGCAGAACTTCAGCTGAGCCCTGCCAGCAGGTAACACAAGGAAGAAATAAACCTTTCTGGCTGTAAGCTACTGATGGCCCCAGCCTCACCAGCCCAAGCCTGACCAATGTGTGCCTCAGCAGGAGACGATGTAGGGCTGATTCTTTCATGGAAGGTGCAGCTCTGTAAACATCCTGGCATCTTGTAAGGGTGCCAGTTCCAATTCTCCATCTCATTTGAATCTGAGACCTTGTCTATCCTAGTAGAAATTAAATAATAGCAGGAAACCTGTGGTTTCCTCTATTACTGAGATCTCACTGACACGTAACAGTATATTCATCTCGGTATACAGAACATGGTGTTCGACATGTGTAGTAGAATTGTTTGTTTGCTGCAGCAAAGCATAGCCCAACCTTAGCAGCCCCCCGAATTCCGGTTTCTGAGTGGGGCAAAGCCCTCCTAGATAGAATGACTTCAGCATCTGCCTACAATACTCAGCTCCTCTATTTTTCGACCCTAAGAAATTTCCCATTTTATTGAAAGATTATTTATGGGCTCAAGATGCTTTAAAACAACAACAACAATAAAACCTAATAAGGCTTTTCAGTACGGAGTCTCTGATACCGATAGAAAGACATATCTGGAAACTGATTTTTAAAAGTGAACTTGACTGCTGCAGGTATAATAAATACATCAGGGGAGGAAAAAAATAGAAAAACTCCCCTGAAGAAAGGAGACGTTTCATGGGAACATGAAGAAACAAATAAATGGACAAAAGTCCCCATATCTGCCTGCATACTGTTACACGTTTCCCTCTGGTAAGGGAATGTCTAGAATTTTTTTTTAAATTTTATTTATTTGACAGACAGAGATCATAAGTAGACAGAGAGGCAGACAGAGAGGAAGAGAGAGGAGGAAGCAGGCTTCCCACTGAGCAGAGAGCCCAATCTTGGGCTCGATCCCAGGACCCCGAGATCATGACCTGAATATGGAGTATGATGCCTCCATCAGAAAGGATGAATACCCAACTTTTGTAGCAACATGGACAGGATAGGAATGTCTAGAATTTAATGTGCATCTCCATGGGTTTTCACTGTTTGTCTACATAAAATCAAGGGCCACCCTGAAAAATATAGGGGGGTTGGATTTCTGAGTAAGGCACAGGATCATGGCGCAGGATTTGCATAGCGGGGCGTGAAGGCAGGTGTGCAAACGTGCTCTGGGTTCTGCAGAAGGCCATGGGGTTCCCCTCCCAGCAGGAGCTCCATCTGCCCTCCCTGCTCGTGCACCTCCAAACCGGGTTCTTCCCAGCCACCAGCTGGCACGCCGGGGCCGCCATTCACCCCTAATTCCTCGCTCCCCAGCACCTGGCCCTGCCGCTGGGGGCAGCTCCAGCCATGTTTGCTGCTCTCTTGCAACAATACCGTGTTTCTCCATAAATGTGCACCTTTGTCCATCTATCTGAATATCATTTCTCCTTATGTTCCCCGGGGAAAATTCTCAATCATTGTTCATGCCCTGGCTACCATGCTTCCTCATTTCTGGGGTCTTCTGGGCTTCTCTGTTAGGACAGGTCACTCCTGCTAGAATCACAGAAAGCCTGCCTGTTGGCACTCTCAAATCACTCAGCACACTGCATAGTAACTTCATCTGTCGAGGGCTTGAGTCCCCACGCTGAAAACCCGAGTCTTCTCTGGGTGAGTATTCAGGTCGGTTCCAGATGATTCCCCTCTCCCCCGTGGAGTTTCTCTCAGCTTCTGGAAGGTCCGAGTGTCAGCTCCACACCCTGCTTCCTCTGCTGAGAGGCAGCCATCGTCCCCCTGTGGCCGCTGCAGAAGCCTCTGGAACCACGGCCACTGCTCTCCTGTGTCCTGGGCACCCTTTCCGCTCATACCATGGGTATCCTCAGGATGACCTCAGTCTGGGACGCTGTAAGGCAGCCGGGGAAACCTGCTCTCCACTCCTTCCCCAGACCCTGGAGGGTCATGCACTGCTCTTCCTGACTTCCCCCAGCAGCCCACACTTGGCTACAAGAGTCCGCCAGGATTTCCTCTGGGGCTTTGAGGGAATGGTGGCTGGTCCCCATCCTCTCTGCTCCGGAGCCCCAGCCCACCCCCTTGGGCTCCCATCGGACCGTTTCCCACAGCACAGGTGGTGATTTTCTTAACCTTCATCTACCTAGCACACATTTGGGATCTGACTATGCTGGTTTGGCTGTATGGGGAGGAACATCCTGTAGACTGGAAGCACTGGGGATCCCACCGTGGAGAGGTTTTGTGGTGTGAACACATGTTTATCTGCCCAGCGTCACTGGCATGGGTGGGAAACACTGTCTCGACCATTCTGCAGTAATCCTGATTGACCCCTCACTGCCCTCACCCTGCCCTAGAATGAGTATCTGTCCATGCTTGGCCAATCAGAAGATTCCAGAGGCTCCACTTCCTGCAGCATTCCGGACCATAAGACCTACATAAGGTAAGAACTGCCTTTCCTACCATGTAAAGTGAACCCTTTGAGACCACAGAAATATAGGGGAACACAAAGCCCAGGGATGGAGAGAGAACAGCTACAGCTGCTGGATCCAGCCATGCCTGAAGGTTTATCAGTCATATGAGATAATACATTCCTTTTTTTTTTTTAGTAAATTTTAGTTCACTTTCTGCAACTGGAAAAAGCTGAGCATGGCTTCAAGAGTAATATATATAACAACTGTCAACTATTTAGGTATTCATGCTCCAGTTGAGAAATGATATAGATATGAAATAGAAGAAAATATAAAAGATGCTACAAATTAAATGGATAGACACTTGAAACTAGTGATTTTAGTCTGTCCCCCAGATTAAAATTTTCCAGATTTAAATTTTTTTATTTCTTTCTTTTTATGCACATTTGAGGTTATCGTTATGTTTACCCTTAAGATCTCTAAGAAGCGGGAGCCTGGGTGGCTCAGTGGGTTAAAAAAAAAAAGATCTCTGAGAAAATAAGGCTCAAAGCCTAGCACGGGGCGACATCATGTCCCATTAGAGAAGTCATCTACAGGCGAGGGTTTTCCTTCCTGCGGTGAGCTTGCTTATCCCATTCATTCACGCACTCCTTGGAGGAAGTGCTGTCCGTCGTCATGCTAGTCCTTCCTCTGGAAATTAAATCTGGGACATTTGCACCAAGGAAGGATTACTCTCTGTGCTGTTTTTTTAAAGACACATTTCTTGCTGAATTGTAATAAATACACAGGGACACCTGGAGGTCATCACTCACAGAAGGGCAGATTCTCAGGGGTCCGTCCGCGCTTCATCGGAGCTGCTTTGCTGCACTCCCCTAACATGCAGGTCACGGGCTGGGCGCTGGGAGAAACTGCCCCAAGAGAGGCAGGGCCTGGAGACGGAGTCGTCGCCCTTCTGTGCGTTGTGATGAAAAGAACACGTCGGGCAGAGGACATGACGGCCCCCGACGCCCTTACTCACCTCCTAGGAACTGAGCAAGGTGGTGTCACCCTAAGTCAAGCCGCTGGGAGCGTGCGGGGGCGGCTCCCGAGCTCCGACGGCGCCGGTCACCGCAGCCCCCCCCCCCCATCACCTGCTCGACACGTGGTTTCTGGCTCATCTTCTGCCTCCACAACGTTCTACCTTGTTCACTCTGCACATAGTTGGCGTCTTCATTTCCTTCTTGGAAGTGGTTTGAATTCCAATATCTAAAAGATGCCACTGATGCCTTCTATCCAATTGTATTCACATATTTTCTCCCTTAACCCCCTAAAGTCCCTCCTAAGCTTCGCATTACAACAATTAGGGGGAAATGCAGTCTTTCATATCAGGAGAAGCAGGACAGCCCAGCACTGGGGAGAAGCTTCCTCCCCAACCAGGATGCCACCCGCACCCTGTGTCCCAGCCTGACAGCCGCACACCTAACCCGGGCTGGGGCCTGGGCCGGGGCCACCCTTCTCCCTCCACCACTGCTGGCTGGCCCACGGGAGGGCCGTGCAGTGGCCTGCGTGCCGGGGGGGGGGGGGGGCGCTGCGCGGGACTTTGCGCACCAGCACAGTGTCCCAGACCAGAGACAGAGGGCAAACAGCACAGGGACGTAAGGACAGCTCTGAACCAGGCACAGGCCACCCATGCCAGCAGGGGCACGAGCCTGGGAAGAGCACGTCCCGGTGAGCCTTGACTTCCTCACCCGAGACAAGAATGACAAGGTCAGGTTGAGTTTCCTTGAGATCGGCTGTCTGTCATTCTATGACTTAACCCACAAAAATCCTCAGCGCGTGCATGAAAGGGTGAAAATAGTGAAATGTACGGACTGCACGCACAGTTCCTCTCCTTGCGAGGAGAAACAATGCTACTTAAGGAAAGTACTATGTAATATAGGATCAACAAAATGAAATGAATAGCAAACCTGTGTTTGTGTTTTTAGAACCTTGCAGAGTAACAGAGCTGCAGAAACTTCATGAACATCCCCCGTTCTGCGCTCTGTCCTGCCTCAGTCTCCCCAGCACGCACGACCGCACACAAACGTTTGTGGGCGGCGAGGGGCTGGCCCAGAAAGGTTGCTCTCTCCTCGTGTGTGCTTGTACAAGGGAACCACCGATCATGTGGCACCCGCATCGGAATAAAGAAGTTCCACCATCCCCCGATTTTCTTATTTCCTTTGGAGTTTGAAGCAAGCCCTGCTGTGCACCTGACCAAGATTGCCCTGGACGGGCTGCGGGCGCCTTTCTGCCTCACACTCGGCACTGGGGACTCCCTGGGCGGTGGGGAGGACATTGGGGGGCCACGTGAGCTGGGGCTGTCCCGACTCCCGTGGCCAACTCTGAGCAGAGGAGCCACAGGGGGCACCCTCCCGGCTGTCCCTCAGCGGGGCTCCAACTTCGCTCATCGCACCTGCCCAATTCATCTACGACATGTTCCTCAGCTCATGGCCCTGCTGTTCCCTTCCAGGTTCAAAATCATCCTCTAAGCACAGGCACCTGCTGGTGTATGTGGCGCCTTTCCTTGGTCTCCCTGTGGCAGGTGCCAGCACAGGACTCCAGGTGGGGCCCACAGCACCCCTGAGGCACTGCACCAGGCAGGAGCCCCCGTTGCTGGGCTGCGTCTCAACATAAGGACAACAAAGAGGCCCCGTCCGGAGCCCACATCCGTGCACAGAAGGACAGGAGCGCTCGGCCACCTCACCTGGCTTGCCTTCGTGTCTAGACACATTGTGGAAATCCCTCCTCCGCCCCCAGGGTTTGCATTCTCGGTCCTTACTACACTCTCAGCAGCTCTGGGTCTGTGGTTTCTTTAAGTTCCAACCGCATTAAAAACCCAAGAGGCAGTTAGTGAGCCTGAAACGTTTACAGCTGAACGGAACTGTGATTTAAATGGAACGTGTTGAATAATAAGTCTGGGTGAGTGAAGAGTAAGCTAGGGGCCTCTTACAGCACCAGATATTTATTTCACTGAAAATATGTTTTCTTGGATCTAATTAAGCCACACTTAAGGATGTATGAAAATGTCAAATTAAATACTTAGGAGATTTTGCACAACACTGCAGCTTAGTAAACAGGTTATGAATTATGGAGTCAGCCAAGTCTGGGGTAGATTTATCTGGTCATACTGTGACCCTTTGAGTGACTTTGAGTGAGTTCATTCACACTAATGTTAAATGGTAGGGACTGTAAATGAGCATTTTTAGCCCTCATATACCTTGTCTACATGATCCTACCAATCTTCAAAGCAATTTAATGAGGTCATTTGAATCTCCTCCTTCAGTCACGGAGGTCTCCCTAAGGCTTCTCTGTCTATAAGGTGGAGAGAGTAGCCCGAGAGACCACACGCCTGTACCGAAGACTGACCACGTGGCCGGCGGGAAAGCCTGTGCGGTGGCGCGTGTAGAAATTAGCAAGGACTTTTCCTGACAATCGCTGGTAGACCAGCGCGGGAATGCAGTCGGGGAGAACAAAGCCTGCGCGTGGAACAGCGCGTCAGCTGGAACAGCGCGTCAGCTGGTTTGCTTCATTCACCCAAACCCAGCACCGGTGGCCGAGCCCTGATCATCCAACATCAGGGGTGTCAGCGTGAGACCTGTGGTCTTTACATGTGTGCACACTTCTTCCAAAATCGCATCTTTCCGGAAGCCCCGCTCGTGATCCACAGAGCTTAGAAGGCGCCTTCGAGGGCAGCGCAGCCCAGCAAGTGGCGTGGCCTGCAACGGCCGACGTGAGCTTCGGGAGGACACGGATGTGGACGAGCCTCAGACAGGAACTCGGGGTTAATGCTGCCAGCGACCGTGCTCTCCGGGAGCTGCCAGCCCGCGCAGGCAGGCTGTGCCCGTCGTGAGCAAGTCCTCCGCCCCGCCTCTTCTCCTACTGCAGCAACGTAGCTGCAACATCCAGCAAAGAAACATCCAAGCCGGGGATCAGTTGGGGACTGATGGTGACAAACAGCCTCCAGGTTGCCCCCTTTCCTTTGGTCCTGACTGGTAGAGACCTGGCCACTGTGCCCCCCTCCATCCACCTACACACCCACAGGGCTCGGTGTATCAAGGCTTCTGAAACACGGGTCTTTGAGAGACCCAAGCCCTGTCCCATATGTCGGCAATCATTAGCATCTCCCTCCTTTTCTGTTGGGAGGTCCAGACTCTGATCTCCAGCCCCTTCCCACCCAGACCCACGTCTCCAGTGTAAGGCAACTGGTGATTAAAAAGCAGGCCCTTTCTTACCCCAAGGAAAGTTACAAACCCCTGACACCGTTCTGATACTCCCCCGGACGGGCTATGATGGACAGCCGCCCTGGCTTCCCCCAGCTCCTGGTGTCTCCTTCCAGCCACTGATAGAGGAGACAGAGCAGCGAGAGACAGGGAGGAGAGGAGGGGCTCTGAGTCCCACCAACGCCACGCGAGTCCCTCCTTCCCTGCCCTGCCCCCGAGTGCTCCCTTCCAGCCGCCGCCCAGACACTCCCAGCCGCACAGTTCGCCAGCCTCACTTACCAGGTGTGACATCCCGTTCTGTGTGTGCTTTTCGGTCAGCACTACTGACCTTGTCCCCAGCCACATTTTGCTGCCGCCATCATAGGCCACACAAAACATCACAGCTCAGAGGCTTTCTGCAAGGTGTGCGTCTTTCTCAAAAATCAGCTTGCTCTGATGGTTCTGGCCCTGCATGACCTCAATCTAGGACCTGACGGAGAACACTCAGAGCCCAGTGTCCCCCCTGCACGAGGAGAGGACGAGGTCGACCCTGAGGCACAGCGAACCCGAGCAGATGTCATGTACAGAGGTCTGCTCGGGGCACGTTGGTGCAAGTGTCACATAAAGAACCTACAGGGACAGGAGCTCTGCGCGAAGGGGTGCTCCCACCAGAGAGAGAGAAAGCACCTGCTGCCCAAGAAAGAGGCCCCCACAGGTCCCTCCGGTCATGAAATATGGAGGCTGGAGGCAGAGGCAGCTGGATGAGCGTCGCTGCTCTCGTGGATACAGTGTGATACAATGAGTATATCGCGGATACAGTGAATGTGAGAAGCCCACAAGACAGGATCCGTTTCCGTTATTTGACATCGTGACTTACACCCAACTGCTGATTCATCCCTCCCCTGTTTGGGGCGACCATGCAGCTCCTGAGGCACACAAGCTGCCCTGTTTAGGGTGGGGGAGGCAAGAGAGAAAGCTGAAAGCCACAGGCGTACCACCGTCTTGGACACCACAGGGTGTGACCACGACTGTAACACGTTGCTCGCACGCTTGTGACGGTGACTGTGATGACTGCACGGACACAGAGCAGTCGCCAACAAGAGCCCTGCAGAAAGTTCACACCTTCAGGACGAGGAAAGCACCACAGTCTGGCGTGAAGGGCATGAACTTGGCAGGAGACAGAACTGCAGCGCGTCCAGGCTCACTGTGGTAGGGCGACCGACACCATTTCCCGAGGCCTCAGCTAATCAATCTGTAAAGAGGTTTGCTTTCAAAATTATAAGAGAGGCTGCATAACAAGCACTGTCTGGAACGCAGTAGCAGCGACAGCCATAGGAGCCGCTGCGGCAATCTTCCAGCAGGAGGCACGCGACCGGGATGCACCTGCCAGTCATAGGTGTGCAGAGGTCAAGGCCATGGGAGGTCCCAGGAAAAGCCCCACCCGGACTGCAGGAAGACAGAACCACCGCAGCTCGCAGCCGAGCCTCCCCAAAGAGGACGCACACCTGGAAACGAGCTCAGTGTCGCGACCTCAATATAAGATTCCTGCTTCCAAACCAGAACCTGTGTGTATTGTAAAAAGCCATACTTTTACCCAAGATTCCGGGATATGCAGGCACACTCCTGTTATCAAGGTGAGACAGGTTCTACTTTACCAGGTGCCCCCTTGATGAGGTTAATTACCCAGGAAATAAGTAAAGATGGAGTTCCAGGCCAGCCTTTGAACTGAGCACGGGGTCTGGAGAACTGTGACTTCAGCAGGGTAATCCCTGACTCAGGATCCACCCAGGTGCCCTCCCCCCGCCCGCGGCCACCCCAGCTCCGTCCTGCTCCGTGGCCCCCAGGACAAAGTCCGGAAGGTGTTCACCGCGGACAGGGTCCGTACCGTTACTACAACTTCCGGCAAGAAATGCCTGGAAAACCGAACTCCAGCTCAGCACGCCTGCCGTATGCATGATAGGAAGAGCCGCCACCATTTCTCAAAATATCTGTCCAGCCAGGCAGGCTTCCTCGCCCCTAGAACGTGCGTGCCATTCGGTATTGTCGGTACTGCCGAAAGTCTCAGGGGTGATTCTCCTCTTTTTATGTGCGGCCTTGATCGATGCTAAAATACAGCCTTCCTGGGGCAGGGGGTGGAGGGAGGGGGGGAGGGGAGGGGGAGGGGAGGGGAGAAATCTCTTGACAATAAGCAGCGGTGAGAAAGGACACCGAGGCCTGGGAGTGTCAGCCTCCGGACGAGGAAAAGGAGGAAGGAAGGGAAGGAGGCTGAGGAAACCGTCCTGAAAGGTGAGCACGAAGGAGAGGAGCTTACAAGTGAGGCGGGGAGCGGTCTCGGAGCAAACCAGGAGCAAGGAACGCCACACCACCTTCACCCACAAAGGCCATGATCGGCTGATAGAAAATGGTCAGAATCAACGTTTTCAGAACTCCGGATACAATCAAGAGTTTAAAATGACGAGGGTGTGCTCCAGGACGAAAAGCCACCGAGTCTTAGTGAGACAACTATGAGGGCCATGGCCGGCTGCCTGCGCAGGTGGCTGGGGCCAGAGGAAGCCGCCCAGTCCGCAGCGGTTGTGCGGTTCCAAGGTCTGTGGCTCCCCGAGGATCAGCTCAAGGGCTGTCCTTGTCTCCTCGGCCTTGGAGTCCCCCACGGCAAAAGTGCGTTCCCAGGTAGTATTTGTCGGAATGTGTTAGTCATGGCCACATGTGGCAAAGGATACTAATTGAGGCGAGCGAAAGACAGCCTGAGCAGCCTGAAAAGGAAGACGCATGGGAGGGATAAGGACTTGGATAATGTCCGCCTGTATCAGGACATCCAAGGCCATATGCATGTCCAGTGCTGGGCACGTACTCAGGAAACAACAGAGAAGAGAAGACCCCAAGCTCTAGCCCCGCGATGACCTCCGCTCTGGGCTGCAGCAAAGCAAGACCACAGCAGAGTAACAGACAACACCCCAGCTACACGTGGGCGCTTGTCCCACCAGAATGATTTATAAGGAGTAGGGGAGTCGATTTCTTGTTTGTTTCTTTGCTTGCTTTCTTGTTTTTGGTGCCAAGTGTTTAAGGAAGTCACTGTCAAAACACAAGCTGTCCACTCATTAACAAAACTCAGACTTCAGCAGCCAAATGCATAAAGAATGCACAGAGTTTACGGAGCTCCTTTAGAAGCTACTAAGCCAAGAAGCAACTTCAGAAAATGCGCAACAAGCAGCAACAACTCCGGGGAGGGGAGGGGGCCATTTCCACACTCACTTCATTGTAACATTCACATTGTCCAGTCTTCAACAAAAAGTCACAAGGCGTGCAAAGAAACAAAAAGTGTGGTCCGTTCACAGGAAAGGAAACAATTAGTGGAAACCTCCACTGAGGCAGTCAAGACGTTGGGCTCACCAGAAAATGCCTTTAAATCAACTTCTTAATTATGCCAAGAGTAAGAGGAAACCAAGAGGGCAAGGTCTTCCCAAGTAGACACATCAGTAAACACAGAGAAGGTATAAAAAGGAACCACACAGAAATCAGGAACCTGAAAACACAATCACTGGAATGAAAAATGCACTAATGGGATACAGAGACACACAGATTTAAAAGAAAAAAATAAAACTGACTTTATTCACAGAGACGACATGATTGTCTATGTAGAAAATCCCCTATACACCCAAGGAACCCACAGGAAATCTCCAGAGATAAGTATGTTTAGCCAGATCACAGAATGCAAAGCAATTACACAATAGCCCATCATTTTCCCATGTATCAGCGGTGAACAATGAATATTTTAAACTAAAAAAAAAAAAATTCCATTTGCAATTACACTTGAAAACTAAGGAATATAAGTACAAATACAACAAAATATGTGCAGGATCTGTAACTGTAAATTATAAAAACATGAATGAAAAAGTCAAAGAAAATTTAAACCAGTGGAAAGATACCGCATGTTCGTGAGTAGGAAGATTCAACATTGTCAAGATGTCTGCTCTTACAAACTGAGCGACAGAGTCACTGCAGTGCTGCCCAAAACCCCAGCAAGCTTTTCTGTAGTTATCAAGCACCTGATTTTAAAACAGGTCTGGAAGGCGGAGGTCATAGAACAGACATCACTGTTTGTGCGGGAAGGGAGGACCCACAATGCCACGTTCTTGACTTACTCTGTAACTACAGGAGCAAGACAGCGTGGTGTGGCTACAAGAATAGACACATGTATGAGTAGAATAGAATAGAGAGCCCAGAAATAGACCCGTACAAATATACACAACCTGTCTTTGATAAGATGCCAAGGCAATTTCAGAAAAGGTGACACAAACATGGCTCTTTGCATGAATCTTAACTCAAAATGGAAAACAGATCTAAATGTTAGAGACAAAACTAGGAAACTTCTACAAGACAGAAGAAAATCTGCCTGAGTTCGGTTCCGTCAAAGGGGTGATACAAGAAAGATGACACTTCCACTTGGTAAGTCGGGGTTTATTAAAATTGAAAACTTTTGCTCTACAAACATACTGTTACATGAATGAGAAACAAGAGAGGACTCCGGGGAAAACCAGTAAACTTGGGTGTGGTGATGCCTTTTTAGATACAGCACCAAAGACATGATCCGTGAAAGAAATAACTGGTAAGCTGGAATTTATTAAAATTAAAAACTCTTCAGTGAAAGACGGTATCGAGACAATGAGAAGACAAGCCACCGACTGGGAGAAAAATATTTGCAAAAGATCCATCTGATAAAGAACTATCTAACTAAAATACACAAAGAAATTTTAGGAGTCAATAATAAGAAAGAAACAACCCAATTGAAAAATGGGCCAAAGACATGAATGGACCTCCCCACACACACCAGAGAGGAAGCACAGGTGGGAACTATGCATAAGAAAGACGCCCCCCATCACAGGTCACCAAGGACCAGAAATTAAAACAACGTTCCAAAATGTGGAACGTGGACAGCACCACATGCTGGCGAGGACGTGGAGCTGGCGAGAATGCAGGCCAGTGCGATCGCTGTGGACACAGCTGTGGACAGTTTCTCATAAAGCTAAACACAGACCTGACTGCGATCCAGCAACCGGGCTCCCCGGTATCTACCAACAGGTGCAGAAACTTACAGTAAATAGACACTTTCTCATCTAAAAGAATGAAGGAAATTTTCCAAAGTTCTTTCTCAAGAAAGACCCATTGTTTCATTTTGCAGGACACAATAAACTGAAAACTAAAGGTAGGAGTTTCCTCTTTTACCAAAAAAAATAGTTTCCTCTTCTACCAAAAAAAAGGAAAAAAAAGTCAAAATCATCCAAACAAAAAGTCATAGAAAACGTCATCAAACCAAAACTTCAGCGTTGGCCCTGTAAGAGTGGGGCTCTGCCTGTGGCAACACGTGCGTGGAGGCTCCGAGAGCCACTGAGCGCAGATCCTCACTCCACCCTCCACTCCTGGCTCAGGACGTAAGACAGAAACATTGAGCGCACATCTGACCTGAGCATAACTGACTCCCGCATCTCCCTCCACCTCGCTTGGAAGTGCGTGTGCTCTCCTCTGTCGGAGAAGTCAGCAAGCACCCTCCCGAGCTAACCTGATTCCTGTGGGCCGATCTGCCCTGCGTCCCAGAAGCTGATGCGTCTCAGGTACGTTAAGGGGTCTCAGAGCTCCCAACCCCTACTTAGCTCCTCTTCCTCGACCCACAAAGAGGCCAAGACCAAGTCATCCTGAAAGAAAGTTTCCTTTAATTCTGTCTCCCTTCCAGCTGCCATCCACCCTCCACTTCTCTGCCTTCTCTGACTTCCCACAGTACTGTGGACTGCACAACCTTGTTTGTCACACATCAGAACTATGCCCTCTCCCGGCAAGGAAGTGAGAGCCTGGTCCCTGACAACACCAAGGAGAACCGACTCAGAACGTTGTACGAACAGTAAGCCTATCTGCATTTGATAGAGCTGCTCAAATATTAGCCAGCCCCAGTTAACACTCTGGGACAGGACAGACCATGCTGTGTGTGTAGGCTGACAAGGAACGATGATTAATGCCAAAGCCTGGAAGAATACTGAGCTTAGGGAATAAGAACCAGAGCAACCAAAAAAGTGACATGAGAAGGAAGAGTCATAGATGTAGAAGGAACATGGTCGGGGCACAGAGAGAGAGAGGGAGAGAGAGAGAGAGAGAGAGAGAGAGAGAGAAAGGTACCACGCACACACAGTGAGGAGAGAACTTCCACACGCGGACCACGGGCAATGCTGTGAAAGTTATCCACAAGCCAGGAAGATTGAAGATTAGGTTAAGATTAAGATTAAGTCAGGTCACTGAAGCCAGCAACGAAGCAGCTGCTGATTACATAGAGGTCAGGTCCAGCGGGTTTTCTCTGAATAATTACAACTAGAGCATCCACAAATCTATGCGTCCTGCTTTATCTTTTCAGTCCTAAAAGACTTTACATGCTCTACGTTCCTCTTAGCTACAGCTTTAAACCCACTGAGTGGCGTATGACGACGTACTAGTCATTCTCCTTTCATTAAATACGTGGATTCCTGATAATGATGAAATCCCGGAACAAGGTCACAGTGAGCAATTGCGCTTATAGAAATCATTTCTTGTGATGGCTCACGTCCTTAGGAGAGACACCTGGGAGTGTGGTGATTTTACAGGTGGTGCTTAGACCACTGGCAATTATGCTATCAAAAACTAAACCAATTCAATTAATTTCTGCTAATTTAATATCCCTACACTTTTATTCATTAAGGTGGTTTAACTCTTTCATCACAAAATGTGAGGTGTCTCGTGTTTCAACCAGCTTGTTACAATGAAGTTCAACGGAATGACTCATCATATATGTGGTTTAACTAATAACCCCTTTCCACAATGCGTCCCATAAACTGGCCAGTAAAGATACAATATCCTTACGAATTATTCAGAGATGAGCATCTTCCTATATTTTGAAATAAATGGTATATGGATTCATTCTCTGGCCCAGGGATATTCCATGGCCTTGCTCTCCATGAGATCATGTAAAAGAACACTTTTGGGGAAGATGTAAAACTTGAAAGCATAAAAAGGTTTCTGCCAAGTGAAAACTAGATGACCCTTTGTTTTTTGTGTGTGTTTTTTTCTTTACATCCTATTGCTTATTTTTTTTTATTTTATTCTATTTCTTTTCCATATTCCAGCATTCATTGTTTTATAAGATGACATGTTTTTACTCCCAATCCTTAATTTTCATTTTAAATTTCTAGGTGCTGCTAATATTTCATCTAAATTTTTTTCAGTAGCAGGATGGACTATTATTTGTAACCCATAAAAACATGCTGCTGAAGAAAAAAATAAATAAAGCAGGAAAGCCTAAGTAGAAAACAAACATGGCCCCTCTCCTTTCACTCTGACAACCCCTATAAATACTTGGTAAGAAATGGAGGCAACCCTGGGCTAGAAAACTCAAGAAGGAATGAAGGGCATACAGGGGACAGCACCTAAGATTGGCAAATCTGTGGAGATGGGTCCGCCAGGGCTGACTAACCAGCATCTGGTGGGACAGAAGCTGAGTCCGGGATGCCAGGACATTCTGGGAACGGACGCTGTCATGACTACACAACACTACCAGAAATTGTGTGCTTATCATGGTCAGAAGGGTGAATTTGATGTGTACTTAATCAAGATAATATAAGCTCAAAATATAGGCAACACATAAAGAGAACCAAATCAAGGATATAAAAGCTTGCTTCCCCTTAGCCCATGTCTGTCTTCCCAAAACAATACCTGAAACGGTTTGGCAAGTGTCCTCTGAGGAAAATAGTATATGCATATAGACCCTTACATGTGAAGGGTCTTACATATAAGACCCTTACATATAAAGTATACATATACTATATAGTGTAAATGTATTTTATTTGCATGAATAGGAAGATGGCACATACAAAAATCTGGATTTTGCTTCTCTTTCATGGAATATTTCTTAAAAATCTTTCCCCATCAACCAATGATGATCGACCTTCATCTTTGGATCACCTGGGTCCTTGCTTATTGTACAAATTCTTTATCATCATTCATTTAACTAGACCCCTCTCCTCTGTGTCTGGTCATGTTCGGATTGCTTATTTCTGGTCCATATATCAACTGGACCTGGGACAAATGATTGATACTTTGAGAACTTTTAAATAATCTTGGTGCCAAGACAGAGGCATCACTTCCATCTTCCCAGTGTCGACACTCTGTTGCTGCTGTTTAAGATGGTGAAGATGTTCTCTTAGTAAGTGGTTACTTTGTTTCTCACACAGCCTTGCCCTGAGAGGCAATTAGATCATGTTCAAGACTCCCTGGGTCTTGGTCAAGAAATACTTCCTGGGTGCTACTATGTGTCTGTCTGTGTCCTAATTATTATAAGCTCAGTATTCAAACTAATAACGCCCATCCCAGAAGGAGTTCGTACTCTAAGGCGAGAAGACAGACAATCATACAGACAGTGATCATGGATGTCGCTGAGTGGGTTGCAAGGATCCTGGCTCAGGTGGGAGTCAGGAAAGTCTGCCTAAGAGGGTGACAGGTAAGCTGAGCCTGCATACAGAGAGAAGAACAGTCAGACAAAGGTCTGGAAAGAACACGTGAAGCGGAAGACAGCAAGAGCCGTGGCCCTGACCCACAGCCAGCAGGTCCAAGACACGGAGCATCTACCCTGGAAGGGAACCCAAGTACAGGACATGTGAAGGGAGGGGACACTGAGGAGACGAACCCAGGGGTTCCCATGGGGCTCAGAAGCCCGGGAAGCATCAGACTGCGCTCTGGCTACGGAGGGATCCTCGGTCAACATCTAAGTAGGAGAGTAACAGGAACTGTTGATAAATACAGACATAAAATCTTAACACATTTTAATTTTTTTAATTAAAGCATTAAAAATGCATACATAAGTGTTATCCAGAGGGTAGTAAAAGTTGTTAGCACTTAAGTAAGCTTTAATAAACACATATTGCACCCTCATACAATATCCTAAAATTTTAAATTGTATCATGCTGACAATTACGACACAGGGCCAAATTTGAGAACCACACAAGGAGGGGCTATTTTAATGAAGGTTAGCCTTTTTATTTGTATTGAATGGTGGTGGGGGTACATCAAGTTCAGCATAATTCCTCCCTCCACGCCTCAGGCCCTGTCCATGGTACCAAAGCCTGTCTCGGGGGTGTTCCCAAGTCCATAACCTCTTCTGTAACCAGTCTTGTGTGCCCGTCCCGCATCAGCGGCTTCAGAATCTCATCCCACAGTGCACACCCACCTCACACCAACACCTCTGGGCAGATTACACAGTTTTCCTTCCATAGCATGACCGGTGTGTCCCTGATGGGCCATGTAGCACTTCGTTCCGTCAGGAGGCCGGTTGGAATGCACAGGCCTCGCAGTTTCCCTGCTGTTGGAATCCAGGCCAGATAACGTTTATAATCAAGCATAAAATAACACATTCGGAGAGGAAGAGCTCCTTCTTAACTACGTAACTGAAAGTGGGTGGTTGAATAGAAAACCTCAAACCTGTGACACGGTAATGGAAGTGTGGGATTTCAGTGATCCAGGTTCACATCCTTGCCACTCCGTAGCTTTGTGACGTTAGGACACCTGCCTTCTTTTGCATCTTCATGTCCTCATCTGAACCGTTGCCAATGACGAGTGGATGCTGAGGATGACGCCAGCAACAGGAGCTTGCCTGGCCTGAAGGGTGGCTGTAGAATGGAATGAGCTAAAAAATACACAAAAGCATTTGGAATACTGCCTGACTTATAGTAGGTGCTGAGTAAATGTGGGTTCTGGTGGTGGTATGAACAGTAACAGCATTACAGAGTATGATTGTAATTATACCAAAATTAGAGTTGGTAAGTGCACATAAAGGGGGAGGGGCAGAGAAGAGGAACGTAAACCCAAACCAAAATTTGTCTTGTGTCTTAATAAATATTCAGAGTTAGACATCAAAAGAAGTTGATGCTTCTGTCTATATTTTTAATAACATAAAGGAAACTTTTTAATATTGCTAAACTATCTAAAATTCTTAAAATATCTAAAAATTTTAAAAAGTCAGTATGTTTTTGAACATATGAAAGGAAGGGAATTTTTAATTGGGTATCTAGAGAACTATTAACAAAGTATAAATGTGTGTGAAGGATATAGAAAACTTTGTTTTTAATTGGATAGATGGTATTCCAATTTGTAACCAAAATGTTTTCATTGTGTGCCTCTCACTTCGAGTTGGTTAGGTACTAATTATCTCAGCAAAGCGATGTGCCCAGACTTCTCTGTACAGTATCTGAGTAAAAGAGTAAAAATAATTAGGACTGAATTAAGACAGGAAATTATTCAGTTCTAGGCTGTCTTTGAACCAATCAAAAATTAAATTCTCTGCATTTTTAATCTTGTTATTTTTATTAATGAATGCATTTATACATGTTCTTCACTTTAAATATCGCCTTAGTGTCAAGATATGCAAAGCTTTAAAAAAAATCTTCTGGGTAGGCCTTATTAAGATTTTATGATACATCACTTAAAACTGTTCAGAATTCTGAAAACACAATTTCATTCTTTAATATCTGTATCTATGGTGGTGAGTATGAATGTGCTAATGGAATGAAAACCACATAATCAAGACCTGCAACATTCAAGTCCATTCTTTATGTCTGACTTTAACAGCCAAAACTTCCAACATTTACTCAGACTGTTCTATTCTGTTGTAGGTGTTCAGAAATACACGCTCTGAGACTTGCACAATAATCACGAATAATAGTAAGAGCAGTTTTCCTAAATAATACTCCAAATTCCCAGCACCTGGGTAAGAACAGCTTTAAATGTGTGAGAAATACGTTCAATGGCCATTTTGTAAATCTATCACTATCAAAAACCTTACATGAATTTTTAACATATTTAACATAAGAAAACATTGCTGTTGCACAATGTTCCTCAAGATCCCATTCCTAAGGAAAGGACACAGGCTGAGCATCAGTGGCACCTCCATCCCCTTTCCACTTTACAGGCAACTTCCTATGAGAGATGAATTTCATTTCGACAAAGTAGAGGTTCCATTTTGAACCATGGTGAGAATTTGGTGCTAAAGCACCTGCAAGATGAAGTCTCAGAGCCTCCCCATCTCGCTGCAGTCAGGTTCGCAGCTCAGAAGGCGGAGCAGGTGGCAGGTGAGGAGGGCAACTGTCCAGCGTCCCACTCTGACGCCCTGTCCCCGACATTCCACATGTTCTCTTGTGATTGTGTTGCTGAACCCACAAGCCCGCATAGACGTGCTCACCTCGGACTGCCCTCTTCCCCTGCCCCACCAGCTAAGCCACTGCTCTCTCGCCTGGAGGCCGAGGCAGCCCCCAAACCAGTCTCGCTGTCCCGGCTTAATCCCTAGGGGCTGTTCTCCTTCTGACAGCAGAGTGCCCTCTGTCAGACCCGCCCCCTCAGAGCACAGGGAACAGAGCAACGCCTCCCTCCACGCCATCCTCAGACCCCAGCACAAGCTCGGCCCTGCCAACCACTTGGCCTTTGCTCTGGCCACCCGGACCCGCTTTCTGTTGTTCGAACAGCCCCATATTTCCTGCCTTGTCCTGCCTTTGCATTCAGGGTCCCTCTTCTGGATCCGCCCAGAGGGTCGCCTGGCTAAGCCGTCCTTGTCACCAGGTGTCCGCTCACTGCCCTCAAAGCCCCGGCAGCACCTGTGCCACAGTCTCCTTTACTCCGGATCCCTGTGCCTGTCTGTGTGCAGCAGCACGCACCCAGTGCAGATTAGTGTCCGAGACACAGCGGGGCTCCCGGACCTCAGCAAGCACGTGCCAAAGAGGCAACGGGGGGCCTTTACTCCTGACATGGAGGCAGCCCCAGAGAGAGCGTTTTCCACCCGCACGTCCCAGAGTGTGTCTGGAGCACCGGTGATGTTCCAGGCGCACCGTGGAGCCTAATAATCCAGAAGGCAACAGACGTCACTCCACGTCCGTGCACAGTAGGGTTGATGGCAGGAAGATGTGGAGAAAGGAAGCAAGAAAAGACACAGGAGGTCCAGCTGGAGAGTCGCTGCCGGCACAGAGCGAGGCGGAGAGACTGGTGGAAGCTGAGCTCAGAGCTGAAGCGTGGCCTGGAGGGACCGTGGCTCTCGCTGTGGCGTGACCGGACACGGCTTCTCAAGCACAGCTCTGGCTGAGGCTGTGTGAGCGACTGAGGTACGATGTGGGGAAGCAAGAAGCCGTCACAGCGGTCCAGTAGCAGGGGTTGACAAGGGCGGCCAGGAGATCCCGGGGGATCTCCTGATGGGTGAGGAGACTTGGGGTGTCCGTGAAGCACGGGAGCCATGGATGGTGCTGAGATGCCCTTTACAGAAGCCGAGAAGAGCCGGGGAAGGACGGCTTGGAGCCGCAGGCCAGCACTCTGGCCCAGAACTGTGTTCGCTGAGCTGTTCACAGACACGCATGGGCAGGACCTTGAGTTCAAGTCCGCTCACTGCCACCATCCAGGCATGGGGCTCAGATCGTGTCTCTCCTAGTCTCCATGTCACAGGGTGTCACTGTGTGTAAGGATCAATACACTCCAAGACACTCCAAAGCAGAGGTCATTTCACTGTACACAAACGTAAATCTGTTCATCGTCTATTTGAACATACAGCCCAGAGTAATGCTTCTTCTCTGTTTCATTGAGTTGCCTTATATTTTTATAAATTATCAATTATATCAAGCAAAGCAATTTTTAAATGATTATAACACCAATAGTGATGAATCTAACATCAATCCAGTATTGATCCAATTAAAATATGGATGCTCTTCATAAAGTGGCCAAATCACTGGAAGTAACTAATTGCTCCCCAAAGACTCTAAGCAGGCTAAGAGATACAGCCACGGGGAAAGAGGGATGATCTCCTTCCAAGGTGACACATAGGGTTCACCTCTGTAGCCAAAGCCAAACTCCAGGGATTATAAGGGATCTTCTAAAAGATTTATTGGTTTATTTATTTTAGAGAGAGAGAGCGAGCATGTGGAGAGGGGCAGGGAGAGAATCTTAAGCAGGCTCCCTGCCGAGTGTGGAGCCCACGTGGAGTTCGACCTCATGACCCTGAGATCATGACCTGACCCGAAACAAAGAGTCAGACACCCCATTGACTGACCCACCCAGGTGCCCTGGGATGACAAGGGATCCATGACATGTCAGGATCTCGCCCCTCGGTTTGCCTGCCTGTGCCCCTAAGTTTGGCTCCTTTATTTCTCCTCCATGGAGTTCGACAAGGCAGGTCGACGGCAGCAACAACTTCATGTCAGACCAAGCTCTGGTGTAGTAACTCAGAAGAATAAATCACACGATGAATCTTGACATTCCAGACTCTGTGCTTTGAGTGCAGAGCTGATGTTTTCAACAGTATTACGGAATAGAAACCTCATTTTCAGGCTCTAATTAAGTGTCTTGCGAGTTGTTACAGAATGTGAAAAGTTTAACAACACCAAAAATGAAGACTGGCAGTCAAATTAATTTCCAGGATCTTGAGAGAAATGAAAACAAAGGTAAAACTAATGGTTACTGAAAGGCCCTCGAAAATCTTGAAGTGCCTGAAAACCTAAGTGGAGTTGTCTTTATGAACCCCACACGCGACTCCTGGCAGAAAGAAGCAGATTTGGGACCAGCTCCCTTAAACCCGGAGCCCTACTGTACCCCAAATGCCCTCCACCGGCCACCGTCTCCAGCCCTCAGACGCCATCCCTGTACATTCAGATACAGAAGCTCCCAGACTGTAAACATCTGGAGAAGCACTAAGGGACGAGTGGGGGAGAAAGCAATGGCGTGCGGCGAGTGACGGGGGGCAGGCCAGCGGGTCAGCAAGAGGCTCCAAAAGGACCTGTCGGCAAGCCGCACAGGGCTTTTCATCATCAAACTCTTCACACTCGGAATGTGAAAGACACAGAAATTAGGGTTTGAAAGTGGTGCATCTCAGTACATGACAGAGGGGAAAACAAGAGTACATTCAAAACCGGATTGGCAGCCATGGGGACAGACCTCGAAGGAGATGTTCCCACACACCGTGAAGGGGAACCGGAGCCCAGCCTGTTCTCATGAGCTGGCTGAGCACATCCCCACCTGCTTGAGTCTGAGCGAGAAAACAGGACGTGTAGTGTGACGGAGATACGGGCTCCCCTCGATAACATGAGCATGAACCAAGCTGGAAGAGAAAATCAAGTGTAAACGGGCCATCAAGGATCGTCAGACGTGGGGACAGAGGGGACACCTGGAAGAGAGAGATTATCAAACACGGGCACAGGGAAAAACTGAGATAACTCAAGGCATAGAAAAAATATATCCTCGATTAATATTTAAGAGATTCACAGGATACGACCGTCACAAGTGAACGAGTGTCCTACTAGCTGGAACAATCAGAGGGAAAAAAGCTTTTCAATGTCAAAACACACTCACAACTTTTGTTTATTCCTAATTTAAATTCAATTAACAGAGCGTGTTACGAGTTTCAGCGGTGGAATTGAGGGATTCGTCAGTTGCGCGCAACGCCCAGCGCCCATCCCACCACGGCCCCCTTGATGCCCATCCCCCGCTACCCCGTCCCCTACCCACCTCCCCGCCAGCAACGCTCAGTTTGTGCCCTGGACTTTTGACTTTTAAAATGTCAAGCAGGAGAGAGAGGTACTCCAGAATGAAACAAAGAGCAAAAGAATAAGAAGGAAGACAAGGAAAATAGTGCAAAGACAGAGTCTGTGAGCCAGGGTCAGACCGACGGCGGACCTCTCAACACAAAAGGGACGTGAGGGACCCACAGAGAATGAACGGAAAGTCTGTCCAGCACGTCTGGAGAAGATCTCAAATGTTCAGGTAGAAAAGATCCCCTCAGACAAGTAAAAGGGCTTTTAAAGACGCATCTTTGGAAACACCGCAGAGAATTTGGGCAGGAGCAGAGAAGATGGCACTTCTGAAGCGAAGCAGGGCCACCGTGTAGGGCTGAGAACCAGCCGGCATTGACCATCATCAGCGACACCCGGGTCTGGTTTGAACCCATCTGACACCCAGCAAAATTATCAACCCCAGGCAAGGCTAAAATAAAGCCACTTACAAATAGGCAATAATTAAGAAATGGTGCCATCTTTTATAAAACTACTTGAAATTATTCTAAACGGCGTTATTCAGGAATAAGGGATACAATGTTTAAGCTCCTGATCCATTTCAGAATATACAGGATAGCCATCAGAGGCCCAGGTTCCTCTGGTCCATGAGAAAGGAAAAGGCAACTAAACCCTCACTGGGGAAAATTAAAACTCTGCCCTGGTACAACTTCAAGCAACTGCCGGTGGGGGGTGGGGGGTGGGGGCAGGGGGATTCTGAAGAGAAAGGATTTGTGTGATGTCAACGCCCTGAGTATGGTCTTCGGAGACCCGCCGCTAGCCTAACCTTGGCCTGCACAGCCAGCACGTCACCCCCAGATGGCGCGGGCGGCCGAGATTCCCCGCAGGGAGAAGAGGGGAATCTGTATTCCAAT
>NC_081564.1:89304239-89463310 GCF_022355385.1 Mustela nigripes | reverse complement strand
CCCCGCAGGGAGAAGAGGGGAATCTGTATTCCAACCCCCGCAGGGAGAAGAGGGGAATCTGTATTCCAACCCCCGCAGGGAGCCCAGCTCTGTCCTGCCCTGTTGGAGGGACTTTGAGAAAGTTACGGAAACTCTTTCTGTTTGTGTTGTGTAACATGCAACATAAAATATTGTCACAAATATATAGTTTTAATATATCTTAAGGACAGTGACTTTCTTGTGAGTAAATTGCTTCCACATGATTTTTCAATTTCTTATTGTCATTTTTGAAAACTAAAGCATTTAATTTTCTCTCTCCCTCTTATCATTTTCTATAGTTTCTAGACTTTTGCTCTTTTACATAACCAGCTTATATAGGACTAAAATAATTCATGATATGTATTTACTGATACTGAAATATTAACTTTGCAAGGATGTTGAGTAGAAATTCATATGCCAGTCTGTGTTAATTTAATAAATTAGATAAATGGGCATAGGCCAAAAATACTCAGAGAAAACAAAATCATCTGGGTCCACATGCCACTCAGGCATAAATGGGGTCTGTCAAGATGCCAAGGAACACTTCTCCTTTTTTTAAACTCTTTCAGAATAAAGGGAAAAATAAAACTTCCTAAAATGTTTCTGCTGAACAAAACTAATAATGGCATGTGAACCACAACAACAACAACAAAAATCATTAAAGCAATCCAATTGCCGTTGAAGGGGTATGCCGTTGACAGAATGTGGAGAGAAAATAAACAAGTAGCTAAAAAATACTGGAAAGGACAACAAAACTGTTAGGTTTTTTGCATCTGGAATGATTGTCTAAACATCTAGAGGAAACAACTAATATTTTTTTTTTAAACCCAGAGTTCAGTAAAGTAGTTCAATATAGGATCAGCATAGAAAATCAATAATTTTCCCATGAACTAATGAATGAAGAAGACAGGTTTCTTTGCATATGCAAAGCATGAAGGCACGCTGTGTAAATGGACTACAGACAACAATGAGGGACCAATATTTTAAGTACTCTGCAGCAATCCTCCCCTAAGTAATCAGTAACTCAATGCACCTTCCATCAAAATTTCATTGCCCTTGGAGGAGGGGGAGTGGCGGGGAGCTTGATGAAATGGTTCTGAACTCCATCCGGAAGAGGAAGTTGTAAAAAGGTCACAACATTTGCTGAAATAGATGAATCATTGTAGGGACAGCAAAGTTTGAAGGTGATTTGCTCACTTTCAGCCATCATTCCTGCAGAAATAAATACATTTCAGTGAACTCAGATGAGAGGTGCTCGCTGCTGTATTTGGCGATAATAAGAAAATTAGAGATCACCTAACTGCCTATCTAAGTTGTGCTGGATTAGTCAATTCTGATTCATCTGTTCTGTGGTCTTCTGTCCACCCACTGAAATAATACTTTCTGTGGGGCGTCGTGAGCAATACTGAGACCCACGTCTCCGCTGATAGGGAAGAACAGCAAGAGACACTTAGAGGCAAAAAAAACAAACAAACAAACAAAAAAAAAAACCCAATACATACAGCCTGATCACATTTCTTGAAAACATTTTATGTGTGAGCATAAATATTTCTCTAGGTCTATAATTATGTTTGTCTGTGAACTGCAGAATGTAGAGGAATCCACCAAACCCCCAAGGAACGAAAAGAGAAAGGCGACCTTCCACTGTGTGCTCGACACATTTTGTGTTGTTTGATTTTATTAGCTGAGTGAATGTTTTCTAGTTTTTTAATGATAAAAGAGGAATTTCCAAGTATTTGGTGATTTTTAAAATGTTCCTATACATAGATAGATTCACTTTCTGTTCCCTGGAGTGTTTGTGACATAGTAACCTTTGCCTCTTGACAGTGTTTGTGACATAGTAACTTTTGTCTCTCTGTGTTTGTGGCTAGTAAATTTTCTCTCTCTGACAAACAACTCTAACTTTGCAGATTAGATGCCCCGCGTCTGTAGCTCTCCCAAGAAAGCCAGCAGGCAGTGATGCTGACATCTCAAGGGACCCCGATCTACCCACAAGCATGCAGGGAGACCACGGGGGACCGTAGACCGTGGTTTTAGAGCGCCCCCTTGAGTTCTTTCTAGAGAAATCTCTGGAGACGCAAAGAAGTCGCTCCACTGCTGGTGAGAATGTTCCTAAAAACCTAAAGCCACCTGTTAGGACTGAAAGAACTCGATCTGCCAAAAATACTTACATGAACAATCAGGAAAGGTCATTCAAATAATATTAATATTACCTAAGCGAGAAGTTTATTTTGTGGAAGAAACGGTCCTTTTTTGACTTGCTAATGGTAGAGATCAGGCCACAGGCGACGGTCCACCTGCCAAGAACTCACATTCCGCTCGTGCTGCCGGGACCGCAGGGACCATTGCCACGGATTTGTTTTATGCCATAGAGGGAGCGAGCCCCACGGAGCACGGAGCCCCTCCTGAGTTATAAATGCTCTCGTGACTGAGAGCAAAGTCATTTTACTCGCTCCTTCATGCCCTCCTTGGTCTTTAACTTTGAAGATTCCTCATTTTATTCTTGGGAATTGAGGAAAAAGTAAGGAAAAAATTGAAAAAATTTGAATTAAAAAAATTGACTTGGAAAAAAAAAACTGAAACAAACTGAAACTGAAAAAATACGGAATAAATATAAACCGAACAATAACTGATCATTTTAAGAAAATATTTTTTGAATATGACAAGCGCTTTGACAATGGGTGATGTATTCACGCCATCGGCTCAGCCGCTGCGAAGATTCTGAGTTGCGTGCTCTCTACTAAACTTGAGCCCAGACCCTCTGACACGGTGGTTCCTAACAGGACCGTTCACAACCCGACAACCTCATGCTTGCTTCGACACACCAGCATCCTGCTGTGCGGGCAGGACTCACCCTTCTGCTCAGAGACCTAGTATGTTGTTGCCTCGACAAGGCAGGTAACAGCTTGATAAGCTTCCCGTGTATTTGTCCTCTGAAAATCCATTGATCGCCGGCCTTTACCACGGACGCTCGTCCCTCGAAATGCTCTGGATCCTGCCCTTTCCTTGTGGCCCTTTCTCTGTGGGGGTGATGCAGCACCTGTCACCCTACTTAGGAGCTGCTTCGTGCCATTGGGAGGGGGTCTTCCCGATAGACTCTCCACTCCTATTCAACTCGGTTCCAGCCAGGGCAATTAGGCAAGAAAAGGCATTAAATTTCTTCATATTGAAAAGGATCCAGATGGACATTTCTCTACAGAAGAGAGGCAAGTGGCTGCTGACACAGAGTCTCCACACCATTCGTCAGCAGAGACAGTAAGTCACACTTCAGTGAGATACATGTCACACCATGAGGATGACCACAATCAAAGGACGGACAGCACTGAGTGCTGGCGAGGATGTGGAAAGATCGGAATCTTCACGTTGCTAGCGGGAACGTAAGATGGTGAGGCTGTTTTGGGAAACACTCAAGCAGTTTCCCAAAAGGTGAAACATAGTTTCCATCTGACCCAATCATTCCACTTCAAAGTGTATCCTATTTAAAATAAGAAACCTACATCCACACAAAACTTGTACACAAATGTTTATTATTACAGTATTGTTCCTAACAGCCAGAAAGTAGAAAAGCCAAACGCCCATCAACAGAAAAGGATAAGCAAAGTGTGGTCTGTCCATAGAATGCAGTTCAGCGGCAAAACAGTGAAGGGTTCGAATGCACTGTGATGTTGATGGTTCCTGCGCACAGTACGCCAAGTGAAAGAAGCCAGACACCAAAAGCCACACATTGTATCATCCCATTTTATGTGACATGTCTAGAATATTAAAATCATAGAGATAGGAAGTGAATTCGTGACTGCCTGGGGCTCGGGGCAGCAGGACGAACTGTCAATGAGTGTAAGGTTATTCCGAGAAGCACGAAAATATTACCAAGTTAGATTGTGGCCCTGGTCACACAACTCTGAATACAAGACGCAGCTTGGGACTATACTCTAAATTGATAAATCTGTGCTTTGTGAAATGTGTCTCAATAATGCTGTTATTTAAAAAAATATTCAGGAACCCACTGCATCAGTGAAGTCGGCGACCCAACACACTGAGCACCCCAGGACGTCTTCGTCCTGTTGCCAGACCCAGCAGCAAGCTAAGATGCACCTGCCCCGGGGTCCTGCAGCTGAGCCCGCCACAGCGGACAGGGGGCAGCCCGGAGCAGGGTGGGGACGGACCGGGAAGGGCAGAAGGAAACTTCAGCCCAACAGCGCAGGGGAGGGTTTGAGATCAATTCAGTGCATTTGTGATCAATAATTGTTACGTGACCAGCTGGAATTGATCACACGGGAGCACAATGGAGTCGTAATTAGCTGTAGGGTCTCTATGATGTCACAAAACACTCGCTAGTTGTGGTGCTGTGCACGTGTGCACTTGTGTTGCAAGATAACACACAACCCTTGCTGTGTGTGGGTCATGGTCCAACAGCTCTTAGAATCACATTGTTTGAAGAGACTGACTTATTCATAGACACAGCTACATCAGCTCACCTCACTCTCTAAGCACTAAAAAAAGATCTAATTGATCAGTGACTATCTGCAGAGGACTATTACTAAGACTACAGTTCATAAATCATGCTTTGTTAACTCCAACCTCAGTCTGGAATAAAATACAGAATACAAGTCCTTTTTAATGTTTGCAAGTGTCTTCTACATGACCGTTCTACTGTAAGTTCGGAGCACACCAAATATTCCGGGGTCGTGTTTTCATTTCTCTAACTCAGCTTCCACAAGCTCTTCTGGCCTATCCCACGAGAGACGGACTGGTGTAGACACCATCACACGAGAGACGGACTGGTGTAGACACCATCGCACGAGAGACGGACTGGTGTAGACAACACCTCCTCACTTCCTCTCAGGGAATCGTTCTCCAGCCAGATAAAGCTGAGGCAGGGGGCTCAGGTGAACACAAGTGGAGGGCTGCCTTGAATGCCTTTTTAATAAATCATGGCCTTTCTGCAATTCTTCTCCTTATTAAGAACCTAAGACTCTACTCTGTGTCAATCAAATTTAACTAACATAGAATCTCTGTGTCCAGTGGCTCACAGTCTGCATTAAATCATCGCAGACCTTTGGTGGAGAAGTCCTCTGAAAATAATCCTCAGCAAGTAGACGGTAAAATTTACCGAAGGATGTGGAATTGCAAAACACAGGGCCGTGCTTCTCAAACCTGAGAACCCCCCGGCAGGTCTGTAGACACACAGCTGGCCAGCCCGTCCCCCTGGAGTCCTGATTCAGCAGTGGGGAGGGGAGCCCGAAATGTACATTTCTGGCCTGCTTCTAGGCCAGTCACACTGGCACTGCTGACCAGGGACCACTCTGTTCTGTGGGCTATTAGCCTCGTTTCTTCTCTGGGAGAGCTTCTCTCTCTTGTCACCCCTTTCTACTCTGTCTGGACACAGCTTACACCATCCAGTCGGTTTGTGAAACCCAACTTCCACGTGGGGCACCCAGGGGGCTCACTCCATCGTCCACCTTCGGCTCGAGGTCATGATCTCAGGGTCCTGGGATCGAGTCCCGCATCAGGCTTTGTGCTCAGCCGGAGTCTGTTTCTCCATCTGCTGCCCCCCCCCACCCCTTGCTTTACTCTTCATCTCTCTCTGACAAATAAATAAATAATTGTTTTTAAAATCCAATTACCATAAAATATTAAGAAG
The DNA here is from genome assembly GCF_022355385.1 of Mustela nigripes. Classification (NCBI taxonomy): domain Eukaryota; kingdom Metazoa; phylum Chordata; class Mammalia; order Carnivora; family Mustelidae; genus Mustela; species Mustela nigripes. The sequence goes on along the minus strand of NC_081564.1, from coordinate 89,457,651 downwards.
GAGCACTGACCTATGAGTTATTAATTCTCAGTTATAAGTATATAAAGAATGACTCCATAACTCGAAGTTTGCCCCAAGTGTCGTGTGTTTAAAACAAAATTCCCATTGTTGCGCTGGGATAGGTCAAAACGTATGGCATAATTAATGTGGAGTTTTAGGTACCTGCTGCTCGGTATCTCGCACACCGAACACGTGGGCCCCAACGTGAGCTCCTCCGGCAGCACAGTGCCGTTTGCCCCCAAGGTTGGCATTTCTCCAGCAGATCCAGGCATGGCCATCCCTCTACTGAGCTGCCACGCGCCCCAAATCAGAGAACCAGAACGTCCGCAAACATGGCCGCTTCCAGAACCTGGCCCTCAACAAGAATTCGATTTTTTTCTCTCTCTTGAGGCAAGCATAGCATAACCTGAAAATAGTTCCACCTCTCACAAATTAAGATTTTCTTTCTTCACATACTGCCCTCATCTAAATGTCTAAAATTCATACATTGTGCCGTTGGCCCGGCTGATTACTACTCGCAAGGTGACGCGCAATTTCCAGCGAGAACTAGCTCTCCGCCTCTGGCCATCCCGGGGAGACAGGACCCTGCATTTGCCCTCTGGCTCCAGTAAGAGCTTCCCATTTGGTTGCATCAAGTGCACAGATGGAAATTTCCTCTCAGATTTTGTTATATGGTAAATTTTCACAATCGATGCATATGGTTTGGCTTGGGGGAAAATAAGATGTGAAATTCATTTTCAAAGAAGTTCCATTTCCTCACTTCCAAATATGCCTCTAACCTTTTCTCTCGCTGCCAATCCTATCCCCTTGCCTATGTAATTGCTTCCCTGAGGTAAGAGTAATTTTCCTAAAAGTAAAATTATATAATTAAAATATAACACTCCCTTTTGCCTTTAAGCCTCTTGCCCTTGTGATGAGGTTCAAAGCCCCTTCAGAGGGTCACGAGTCGAGACGATCTTGGTGGTGACCATCAGGCCGTGCCCCCAGTGTCCCCGGCCCAGCAGGCAGAAGCACCGCCCCGCTGTCTCAAGACGATCTTAGTGGTGACCATCAGGCCGTGCCCCCAGCGTCCCCGGCCCAGCAGGCAGACAGCGCCCTCCCGCTGCCTCACCACCTACTTGCTGAGGCTCAGGACATGTGTGGGCTGTTGCCGGGCTCGTTGGCAGCCGAGCCGTGAGCAGGACTCTCCATGCCCTCTGAGGCTGCTGCAGGCTAAGTGCCCGCATCCAGCTGTGCCCGGCTGCTAGAGGGGAGGAAAGAGCTTCCCTTGGGCCTCCCGGGGTCCCTGGCAGGTCCCTTTTCAGCTGACAAAGACAGATGAACGGGAGAGAAGGAGGCACACTTCATTACCGTAAGTTGAATGTGACCCGGGAACTTTCATAAGGAGGTGAGGGCCAGAAGAGATGGTGAGCCTGAGTGTTGCTCGGCTGGGTGTGCGGAAGAGTGGGGGGCGTGAGGGAACAGACAGGTGGAGAGCAGAGGGGGATGCTCCAGGCCGGGGGAACAGCAAGGCCTGCCTGTCAGGATTCTTCTCGTCTCGGGACCCTCTGGCTCCTGCCCTCCGTGTCTAGGGAGGGCGCCCCACACAGGAGGGTTCTGCCAGCTGCTTCAGGGAAGGGGGAGTGACCTTTTTCTGCCACTGCTCAGCCTCCTTCCACTTGAAATACTCAATGCACCAATGAGCCCTTTCTGGGGTAGTGAGTCCTGAACCCCATAACCATCTCTACGTCTTCTGTCAAAGCAATTGTCACAAAGGATTTCCCGTGTGCGTGTTGGAATGCTCCTCTGTATCTGGAAGGAATCATGTCTAACGTATTCACCACCGTGTCTGCAGGGCAAACGGAATGGTACTTGGGAAGTGCATGCTGGAACGAATGAATGAATGAATGAATGAATGAATGAAATCCAGGCTCAGGGAGAATCTCTCTGCCAACAGTATCCCACAGAGACCCTGCTGGGCCTGTTATAAGTGACGAGGGAAAGGCCATTTTTGAATAACCATGTGGAACTCTAATGAATAACTTTCTAAAAACTGGTTGCTTATTTGGAAAAACCTAATTTCCCCCTTTCTGGTCTTATTTTCTGGAGTAAACTCCTCAACCTCAGAGAAGGAGGGAGATAAAGCTTTCATGCTTTGAGCTGAATTTTGCACATTTTCTGAAATTTCTAAAGTCGGACAATCCCTACGAGAAGGAACTGAGTATATATACCTACTCACTTGGTTTTCCTGGAGAAGTTACCATCAGCTTCTGAGCTGTAGCAAGTCAGCTGGAAACCCTTCTCTGTTCCATGACCAGTCTTCCTCACCTCCCCTCTCCTGGCTCTCCCAACACGAACCATCTTTGTAAGACACACAGGAGGCAAGACTGAACTCTCACCCAGAGGAGCAGAATGGGGGCCCTGGACAGTCCCTCCGGTGCCAGGCTGCCCTCACCCCAGAGCACGCGCTCTGTGGCTGGAAAGCTGTGCTCCTCCAGGAGCTCTGCTAATGGCTCCTCTGACTTGTGCAAGTGTAAATAGAGTCAAGTCAATAACCAGTGGCTTGAGGAAAGGAAATAACAGGTTTCCTGGGGCCCTCCCAACATCACTTACGATGCGAAGCCAGTGGCTGGAGAAAAGTGAGAGGGTTTGTATAGACGAAAAGAAACCAAGAAATATATCCCATCCCCTTTTTTATAGTTGTTTCCATTTTTTAAATATTGGGTTTGTTGGGAATAATTACATACAGCAAAATTCACCCTTGTTAAGGGCACAGGTCTATGAGCTTTGAGAAAGAAATGTGTTTGTGAAACTGTCCCCACCATTAAGACTTCCACCACCCCTAAGTGTCCCCTCCATCCCGGTAGGCTCCGTCACTCCCACTCCCACTCCCGCAGCACTTGGCAAGCACTATCTGCTCCCTCTGGAAGGGTCTCGTCTTTCCAGAGTGTCTCATAGATGGACACCTACACTACATAGACTCGAGTCTAGCTTCCTTCACTTGTTACCACAGTCCTGGGAACCATCCGTACTGGTGCATGTTCGGACATTCATGTGTTTTCACTGCCGAGGAGCATCCCATGGAGTAAATGACCTGTCAGTTCTTTACCCACAGGTTGATGGACAGTCGGGAGACTCCAGTTTGGGTCTATCGTGAATAAAGCTGCCGCAGACAATAGATAAGTCTTTGCGCAATCATGTTTCCATTTATCTTCGTACCTAGCAGTTGTGTTGTTCATTAGGTGGTAAGCAGGTGTTTGTAAGAAACCACCATGTGCAGTCAGTGGTGGACATCCCCCTCGGCACCCCAGAAGCTGCTCTGGGTCCTCACTAGCACTTAGGATGATCAGTTTATGTTTTTTTAAACGTTTAAGTCATTCTAACTGATATGCACACTTCCTATTCTGCGCAGTGGTTTGGGCACTATTGTTCTTTTGATGTCTTTATTTCTTTCTGAAAACATCACTAAAGAATTCCTACAATTTGTATCCCTAAGAAAAAAAATTGTTTTGTCTTTTGTAACCCCTTTAAAAACACTACATTTGACTGGGAGTTAGGTAATGCTTAGATTTTTAGAATTTACTTCTTTCCCTTTCTTACAGCAAATTGCTAGTGTAGGCTTCAAGCCAGTGAACTGAAAATAATAAGGAAGAAGAACAAAAACAGCATCCAGGGCACAGCTAATCCTCCCCGGTATAAAGCGACGACTCCACTTCACCGAAATCTTACTCAGATTCTCCTGCAAATACATTTGAGATGACCTGAATTTTGAACATCTCTGCCAAGAGACGTTAATTTAACTTGCAAAACTGTCATAACTTGTGCTTTAGTAGGGGAAAAAGGAAGGTAAGTGCCTAAGGTTATAAGGTTGTGGAAGAAAAGGATGAGATGGAACAGTGGCCGAGGCCAGGCAGTGGGGACCCAGGCCTGAAGGACGGCAGAGTGTGGAACAGCCACCCACCCAGACGTCAGAGAACAGCATAAAAAGTCTGCATTCTGGAATTGGATGAACCAGCTCTACCTGCGTACTTTTTCATCACATGCTGAACCTCACCAAGCTTTGGTTTCCTCCTCTGTAAACTGGCAGTGAGAACAGCATCGTAGTCACAGCTGTGAGAAGTCAGTAGAAAACCTGTCGGACGCTCAGCACATGGGGACCGTGGAGGGGCGGGGTCGGGAGATGCAGGAGATGGTGACACGAAAGGTCAGTTGCAAGATGTGGGCAACAGTGGAGACTCGTGGGTGAACAGGTAAACCCTAGAAGAGAATCTGAGAGTTTTAACCTGCCTGGTATCCCCACAGATTCGCTTCGGGAAAAGAAAACAGATCACGTTACTAGAAAAGAACATATTTTAGCCCGTAAGAGAAGCCCAATGCAAAAATTCAAAAGTAAACTTGGACAGATCGCTGTGCACTGCTTCCACTATGAGAAAAGTGAATAAGGACAGAAAAGAATCATATTCCCTTTCTGAAAAGACCTCACTTTGTCTAAGGATGAGTAAAGAAAAAAAATACTCATCTGCTCATTTAGAGACTAATCTCCATCATGTCATGCGCGTCCACACCAACACTCCAGAAAACTCAACAAGGTCCATTTTGTTAACTGAGCTGGATAAGCAGCTTCACTTACAATAATTCTATCTTACAGATATTTGGGCACATCTACACAGTTAGAAAGGTATATGTATAACCGTTCCAGCCAAGAGACTATAAACAATGTGTTTTCAGTGAGAAATGGATCGAGTTAAAATTACATGCATTCGGCAACGTTCACGTCATGCTCAACAGCAACAGAAAAGAATGAAAAAGCTTTTCATTTCCTGATACATTAACATCATACATATATATTTTTAAGTGAAAATGGCACAGGAGTAGACATATAGATCAAAAGACTAGAAATGAAAGCTTAGAAATAAACCCTTACAGCTAGGGTTCATTGGATTGTGACCGGGGACCCAAGACAATTCAACAAGGGAAGAATGGTCTTTTCAGTGGGCAGTGCTATGACAACTACCAAAGAAGGAAGCGGGTCCCTTACCTCACGCCATATCCAAAGGCTAACTCAAAACGGCACAAAGACCTAACAGTAAGAGCTAAAACTGTCCAGCTCTCAGAAGGAAACATGGGCATAAGTCTGGGTCGCCTTATAATAGCCAACGGTTTCTTAGATGGGACACCAAAAGGTCAAGCAACCAAAGGGGGAAAAAACAGGTAAATCAGATGTCTTCAAAATTAAAAACATTGGTGCTTTAAAAGACAACACCAAGGAAGCTGAAATACAACTATTAGACAACTGTTCTCCCAGGAGAATGGGGGAAATGTTGGCCAGTCATGTATCTGGTGAAGATTTGTGTCCAGAATATATAAAGAACTCTTACAACTTAACAGTGAAAAGAGAGTTCATCAAATAGTGGGCAAAAGATCTAAATAGATGCTTTCCTAAAGAAAATACAGAAATAGCCAATTAACTCAAAAAGTTACAAGGTCAATGTTCACAGAAGCCAGCAATTCTACTTCTAGATATATACCCAAAGAATTGAACACTTTTATGCACAAAAACACTTGTACATGAATATGCATGCCAGCCTTCTTCAAAATACACCCCCCCACACACACACACAGTTGTCAACTAACTAATGGATAAACAAAATGGAATATTATTTGGCCATAAAAGAACGAAGTACCGATTTGTCTCACGACATGGATAGACCTGGAAAGCATTATGTGGAGACCAGGAGCAAAAGACCACGTACACATGATTGCATTTATATCAAGTGTTCAGAGTAGGGAAACACATCAAGACAGAAAGCAGACTGATGGCTGCCAGGGCCAGAGTGAGGGGCGCAGCGTTACTTTCTGGTCTGTTGAGAATGTTCTGGAATGAGGCACTGGTGATGGTTGCACAGTTCTGTGAAGAAACCACGGAACTGTAATTTTCAAGTGCATGAATTTTGTGACATGTTAGTTATACTTCAGTAAAGCTCTCACTTTTTTAATGATTGCATAGGAAATAGTAGTTTAAAACTATTTTTAAATAGATTTTAAATATGTTAAAATCTTAATAATGAAGGAATGTAATCAGATATTATGATACCAAGAATGTAAGTGAGCCAAATATCCACCCTTCACATGCCAGAGTTTACAGATAGTGTCTTTTGCTACAAGTAAACACACAGATGTGTAAATGTGTTCTCTAGAGTAACAGAGCACCTTCCCATAGAACTGGAAAAAAATATCGTTCTAAGCACGTTCATGGGGAGAATTTCTGTCTTATGCCTTTTTATACTATTTCATTTGTTAATGAGTGAATACTGTATTTAACCAAAGATTTTTAATTATAGTAGAGTTATCATAACGGCTTGCAAAGTTTTCCAAAAAATATGTTAAGAAACCCAGTTGCAGCAGAGAACATATAATAAGTCGTCTTAGCTTTGTTTTCGTTTTTTAAAGGAGGCAGCAGAAATTAATGCGCAAATTCTTCCTGTGTATGAGTGGGAGGTGTCCAGAAGTACGCAGAGTGACCGGCAGCGATTAGCTGGGAACGGCGTGCACGGGCCAGTGAGTCTTGCCGAGACAGGAAACTTCCGCCTCCACCTTTAGGCTTCCAGAATATTCTCCCCCAGTGACCGTGTGCACTTTATGATAACTTACTATTTACGTAGGCAATGGAAACAACTCTTTGTTTTTTAGTGTTTTTAAAACTTAGGCTGGTTTTCTATTGCCTTAATGATACTAATCTTCCAATTAGTTTGGAAATAAGGGCAGATAATTAGATCTTTGGGAGGTCAGTGATACGAGGAGAGGAGGGACAGCAGCACGGTTGTTCTCTGAAGACAAAATAAAACAACCTCCTTGCCTTTGACCTCAATTAAACTTGAGACTTTGGCAGCTTTTCTCATGGCTCCTCTCTCCCCCACAGAAAAATGTACAAAGAACTTGAATAAAACCAACACTGAAGGACAGGGAACATACCATCCAACTACAGCAAAATACCCAGCCAGAGGATTAACGAGCCAGAAGCACAGGAAAACACAGTCCCAGACGGGAAAAAACACAGACAAGCGCAAAAGCTGTAAAATGAAGTAGAAGGAAGAGTCAACTTTTGCCAGAATCCTATGGAGATTTGAAAGGCTTAAAAGAAAGATTTTTTTTGTTTGTTTGTTTCTTACTTGATTTCTACTATGTGGAAGATGTAACATATGCAGTTAGGGTTCCATTTTTTAATTTATTTTTATTTTTTATTTAAATTCAACTAGCCAACCTTAGGGTTCAATCTTTTAAAAACATGAATTTCTTTTAAAAAATGAAAGAACTAAAATAAATTTAAAAATAAAAAATAAAAAACGAAAGAACTTAGATATTTATAACGGCCATAACTAAATAGTTCAGACTGATTAACTGTGTCCTTTTGTCACCACTTGAGGGCAACAGAGTTAACCCACAGGGGCCTTTCCGGGCCAGGCAACAGGGACAGGGATAGCGCGACGACGGAGAGCACGGCCTTAGGGATCAAGACACAGCTCAGCAGAAATTCACAAGAGCAGGGAAGCTATTTCAGACCCTCCAAAATGATCGCATAGATGGACCTTTGCTTTCTAAAAGAACAAGCAATAATTCTTTGGCTTTCTCGGGAAGGAAGGAAGAACAGATTGCTGTATTCAGAAAAAAATTTAATTTGTCTAGCTGCAGTAATTGGATTTTTATTCACAAGCAGTGTGTAGACAATCACAATGGAATGCACTTAAATTAGGTTAAAATGATATTCTTAAAATGCGATTTGCAAAATTAGTTTGTAATACACAATATTCCCCTGGCCTGATGTTAAGCGCGTTTGGGATGATATGTTTTGGAGCAATTTTCCGTTTGAGGTTTTTAACCCTTCTCCTCCCCTTAAAGCCTGCATGTTGTGCAGGACATTTCTTTCTTCTCCTCAGTTTTCATATGGAGCCGCCGCAGAGAACAGAACCCAAAAGGCGCAGCCCCGGCAAGCCTAGTGGGATCGCCGACTGCAGCCTGCTCTCCAGGTGGTCCAGGTGTGACGACGGGTCCTCAACGCCAGGACGCACCTTTCCTTAGAGCCGTTGTCTTAGGGCTCCCAGAGAAGCCACCAAGTGCGGGTTGTGTCTCTGTGTGTGCTGATAGACACATTTATGGTAGGGTATGACCCACACCATCTACTGTGAAGGCCGAGATCTGCCGTCTGCCGCCTGCAGGCTGGACTCCAGGAAAGACCAGTGGCCACGTGAAGTCCTGGAGGCCGGAGGCCGGGGGCAGGAGAAGGTCCACGTCCCAGCCCAATGGTCAGGCAGACGGCATTCAGCCTTCTGCCTTTTGACCTGCCACAGGGTAGATAGGCTGTGACCCGCCCACTTCGGGGGAGGGCTCTCGGCTGTAGCCTGAGCACGATCTCACACGTTAACTCCTTCCAGAAACACCCTCACACACACACCCAGAACTAACGTGTGACCAGATGTCTGGGCCCCTGTGGCCAAGACAAGCTGACAAGTAAAATTAATCATCACAACAGTTTCCACACCTTAGATCATGTGATAAAGTACAAGCATGGGAAACATACAACTTTGATCAAAATCACCCAAATGAGTACCTCTAGCTGTTATTTGAGGATTGAATTGGATGCAGTTTTTAAAGGTGATTATTTTGTTGAAAGATTTTAGTTACTGAGAGAAAGAGAGTGAGCACGAGCGGGGGGAGGAGACGGGGAGAAGCAGGATCCGCGCTGCGTCTCTGTGTTTTCTTTTAAGATTGTATTTATCTATTTCACACAGAGCGAGAAGGAGCGAGCACAAGCACGGAAAGTGGCGGGCAGAGGCAGAGCGAGAAGCAGCTCCCCGTGGAGCAGGAAGCCTGATGTGGGACTCGATCCTAGGACCCCAGGATCATTATCTGAGCTGGAGGGAGATGCTTAACGACTGAGCCACCAGGCGCCCTTAAGTGTGGTTAGTAACGTCCTCCACTGTGAGTCACACCTGCCTCAAAAGGACACCAACCTCCACTGGATCCGGTCAGGGGCGGACGGCAGCCTGAGCCCCAAGCACTACTCAGAGCCTGTTCTGTTCTGTCTACACTGCCGTCCAGAGTGACGCGGCCCGACCCCAAGGACCACAGGCTGCCGCATCACCCAGAGATGAAGGGGAGGGGCTGCTGGATGGTCTCCGGTTACCCTCTGCTTGTTTGTCTGTGTAACAATCAAGGAAAACAGCGCATACACCGAATAGTTATTTAGAGAGGCTTGTTGAATACTTGTACGTTATCTACGTGCACAGGACGAATTAGGCGGAATTCTCTGTTTCTGTGTGTGCTTGATAGCATCCTGATACTGACCGTGTGGGGAAACCAGATACGCGGAAGCTTCTTCCCCCAAATACTTGGTGAGCATCTACTCTGGGCAGGCCCATGGGACCCGACGTCGAGTCGACCCTCCGAGGGCACGCTCCACGGAGGCACGATTTTCTGGTTCATTGGAGGCTCATCAGAATCCAGACCAATGTCACCTAACACAGTGTTGTGCAGTGATAGAAATGGTCTGTCATTCTCCACAACCCACGGACAGCAAACATCTGAAATGTGCTTAGAGCGAGTGAGAACTGAATCATTCGTTTTATTCTATTTTTCTTGAATTGAAATAACCGACAGTGGCTGGGGGCGTCCCTCCTGAACGGGGTGCCCTGACCCAGCTAAAGTTCAGTGTTTGTTGCTGGAACAAAGGAGGTGGTTCCCTGCTCTTCTGGACCTGCTCTTACAACATGGAGAGACTTGAGTGTTGGTCAAATGATGATCAAATAAGTCTGCAGTTTCGAATTACAATCTGGCTTTGAAAAGTGCACAGTGATCAGAAGGAGTATGCCAGGGCACTGTCTCCGAGGGTGGCCTTGAGTCAAAAACCAGAGCAGAGGGGCCCATGCGGAGGCCCAGAGAGAAGGAAGGAGGGAGGAAGAGCGGCTGCCGCAGACGGCAGGAGGGAGCGCGGACGGCGGAGGGCGCAACCAGATCAGCCAGGCCCTGCGGCACGCTTGGGGTCCCCCTGTACCCCGGCAGCGACAAGACCCAGTTGGAGGCCGGGCAGAGGAGGGACCTACGAGTGGGGCGTTCTGTTAAACTCACCCGTCTATAGCACAGAAAATCTCTGAACACTATATCATAAATGAATGATGTTCTATACATGGCTAACGGAACATAATTTTTTTAAGAAAGAAAATGAATTAGAAGGGAAAAAACGGTGTACAGAGGTGAAGGGGAGCACAGATGCGCTGCAGTGTGTGGATGACGGCGGCTCACCGAAGGGCAACCCTGGAGAGAGGTGGTCGCGTTGGCACAGAGTGGAGGGTCCAACCCAGCACCGGCCAAGGGGATCAAGAGCCCTGTGCCCCTCAGGTCTCCATGCAGCCTGTCTGGAGGGCACTGTACGAGGGACCCCTGGATCCGTGTCTGCTGGAAAAGTCACTGCCGACCGCAGATTGGGTATGCGAGTTACATCACTTCTAGCGCTCGTGTGTTTACTCACCCGTGTTCTTTGAGTGTCTGCCAGATGCCGGGCTCTGCCTCCCACCGCAGACAGAGCCAGGCACAGGAAAGATAAGGTGTTCTCCCTGGTGTGTGTGTGCGTGCGTGTGCATGTGTGTGCAGGTCCGGAGCCCTCCCTGGTGTGCTCATGTGCACGCATTAGTTGTATGAAGCAGAAGTGACAGAAAATCTAGTTAAATTTTCATCTCTCGTAGTCACATATTCATATCTGTTAGTTTACTTTTTTTTAATCTTTATACAAGTCACAGGCCCTCTTTTGTCTCCAGAAGTGTCGGCCGCAGTCCCCGTGCAACTGTGCTTGTGTTTTCCCCAAAGAGTAGAGGAGAACGGGCATCTCGAAATGGACGTCACACGCATCCCTTCTTTCCAGCTGGCGTGGTTGTGTGTCTCTCACGCCTTCTCGGGACGAGCTCTTCAGGGGTGAGAGGCATCGGAGAGGGTGGCATCGCGGAGGCAAGTGGCCAGCAGAGCTCCTACCATCCCCACCGCTCACCGCACGCGCCAACACCTCCCGGCACAAGAGTCAACGGGAGAATCGCAGAAGAACAGCTGGTTAAAATCCGCCCGCTCGGTAAACGCCACATTTAACGGAGCCGAGTTGTGATATATGTCCCTGTGTGAGCTGATCGTCCTTCTGCTTGTGCCACTCCCGGCCATCAGGGCTTTAATGGCCGGGCGGGGCCCCAGAGTCACAGGAGGGCCGGTGCGTGCCAAGGTGCGTTCCCCAAGCCGGTAAGCCCTTCCATACAGACAGGTTCTGGTCGGCAGCTTCCGTCTCCGATGAGAGACAGAATGTGGAGCACATCACGTGCGAGCCGTGTGCAGGCTGCCCAGAGGGCCTGGGCGTGAACACAGGCATGGCTGCCACAGATCTGGGACGGAGGACTGCCCAAGCCGGTTCTGCGGTCACACCAGCCTGCACGTCTCCCCACCCGGGAGACCTCCTCCCTCCTCCGCTTCTGAGGGGACAGTTAGGTTTGTCCACTGGAGGCCCCGCAAGGCAGGACCCTGGTCTGAGACAGACAGGCTGGGGAAAGTCTGACTTTTACCCTGGACGCCTCCGCGCCCCTTTCTGCCCATGTCACTCTGCCTCCCGTGCGCACCGGGTCCAAATTCACTCTGATGAAGAACGATGGGCGCACCCTCCAAGCCAGGATGTTCCCAGAGGCCCTCCCTAGAGCAGGAAGTGGACCAGGCAAAGGAAGCTATTCCCGGGCCAGCTTTTAAGGAGCGGGAATGAGGACACTTGTGCCTCTGAGCCAAGCTCAGAGCTCGGTGAACGCAAGCCCGCGGAGAGTCCCATCTGGTGCCGTGCCGCGCTGCCCCATAGCCGGGCGTGCAGCTTGTCTTGCCCGCGGGCACAGGTGACAAACACGACCACAGCCCCTGGACCATTTCTTCCAGACACAGTAAACTCTGACTTTGTGATTCTGTGATTGGAACAAATGGCATTCAGAAACAATGCATCCGGGTTTAAGGGTCTCAAAAAATGATTTCCATTTGGGAAAGGCACCTTCTGAACAAGCACACAAGCATTAAGTTGAATGAGTTAAAAACAGATCTCCATTGTGAAATCAGAAGAAATTCTCGTGGGAGCACACGCGCAGGAACTGAGCCAGGAGGCCAGGCGCTCTGGGCTGCGGTCCTGCTTCCTGACGCCCACTGTGTTCCGTTGCCCCTGTGCGCCTCTCTGACTTTGCTGGTGACCATGGAGCAGACCCCTCCAGTCCTAGTTGGGCAGAATAAACATATTTCTGCCTTTTCTTTTCCCCAATATAATAAAAAGAAAATAAATCCAAAGTCCACCTTTACCAGAATTAAAGACTTCGGTTTTTACAAATCACAAAACACAAAGACAGAAGGTGGGAGCGGAAGTGGGCAGAGACTTGGGGTTGGGTGGGGAGGACAGAGAGACCACAGGCAGGTGACCCTGAAAGGCTCAGAGGTTGGGGTGTGATTGGTCACTGGCAGGAACACAGGTCCCCCAACTCCCAGCACACTAACTAACCGTCTCCCGCATCCCAAAGGGCAGAAAGCAGATCCCGGAGAGTCTGAGAGCGAAGACGTGCAGCGAGCAGGAGAGTAACACGCAGAGCAGGTACGCGTGAGGGTCTGTGTGTGCTATGTTGGGGTCTTAGAAAACACGAGTTGGGAAGAGTTCATGTTTATATTTTAGTTGTCATGGAGCTGGGAAGATCCTTTAGACCAGTGGTTCTCATCAGGGGGTGGCTTTGTGATCCCAGGGGACAGGTTGGGGACGGTGACCACCAGCATCTGGTGTGGAGAGGCCAAGGGTGCTGTGAGTCATCCTTCAACGCGCAGACAGCCGCTGCCCAACAGGAATCGTCCAGCCCAAAATAAAAAAAAAAAAAAAAAAAACCAAAATAATGCCGCTGTTGAGACACTCCGGTTTTTGCCTATAAACTTTCGAGCCAATTCTCTCATACACGGGCTACAGAGCAAGAAATAGAAAAGGAATAAAAGGCAAAAGGAAGCACGACTCCCTTGTTGCCATGGACACTGCGTATTTTGGTCTGTTTCTGAATCATGTTAAAGGCAGAGGCTAACATAGCATGACTAATCACCACGAACTCCTTGCCTTTACACGTGAGTAATATCCGAAGAGCCTGATCAGCTACACACACGGTTCTCCCTGCCAACATAAACCTAGAGCTTAAAAACTCCTGACCCGGTGGGACACGCAGAGAGAGCGGAAGGGTGCAGAATCAGTGCCCGTAAGTCTGGAACGCCAGCCTAACCGTGGACTCCGAGACGCGGTCATCCACACCACGCAGTCCCACCGCTGGCTGCGTGCCCACGCCCCAGCCCAACACCAGGCCTGCACCTTGCCAGCGAACAGCCGGGAAGCGCTCTCAAGTCCTGGCTGGAACCTCGTGAGGTCAGATGGACCAAAGCCTGGAAGCCACCAGAAGTCCCTGGAGGAACCAGAAGGGCCTATCGCTAAGTGAAAGACACCAGCCTGAGAAGGCCACCAACGGCGTGCTCCCAGCTCTGGCACGGCAGGGAGAGGCAGAGTGACAGAGACAGTAGGACCAATGGTTGTCAGGGCTGGCTTGGGCACAGATAAGCAGGCAGAGCGCAGAGGAGCGTCAGGGCACTTTTTAGGAAACTGCGTTTCATGACACCACGATGGTGGATGTGTGACCGTACACATTTGTCCAAACCCGCAGGACGCACAGGACCGAGACCACCGCAGCCGGCTCCGCTGACTCTGGGTGAGGGGGCCGTGATGTCGTTCACGGACTGTGACAAGCACGCGGCTCTGGCGGGGTGCTGATTCGGGGGGGCGGTGGTGCGTGTTGGGGGATAGAGGGTACGTAGAAGACCCCCCCATTTTGTTGCTACCTAAAGCTGCTCTAAAACATTGTCTTCGTAGAAAAAAAAAAGTTGCTAAAAATAGACGCAGAACATTCTCCAAGACAAAGGTGCACTCAAGACCTTAGCCTCACACCACCTAGGGAAGGACACCCCAGCCCTACCTGAAGTTGGGGGTGAGGAGACCGCCCGTCAGAGCCCTGCAGAGCACGGAGCACGCCCGCACGCCCCGCCTCCAGGACAGCAAGGCCCTCGCGGTGAGGCCAGCGATGCAGCTCACGGGCTGCAGGACGGACTTCCTGTGACGGGAGGACGCGGGGAGGCTGGAGGTCAAAGAGCAGATTTAAAAAGGACCCTACAGGGCTGACGACTCTGGCAGCCATGACCACAGCCTCCTCCTCACCAGAGGAGCCTAAGACCTCATGCTGAAGGCCATCCCCATGGCCTAGTACATGTTCAGCTTTGGACAAAAACATGAACTATTATTACTATTAAGGGAACAGAATGATGATTATCTTCCTCGTTGTGTGAACTTTCAAGGGTCCCACAGAATGTAGACTGACCTCAGAGGCAAACCGCTCATGGTTTATGAGCGCATGTTTATGATATAAAAGAGCCAGGATGAGAAGTAGAAAGAGAAACGTCTGAAATCCATTCCAGTTGACCTCATAAATCCTCGTGTGGTATTGACTGAGACGATGGACTATTATCTCATTAAAAGACCAAGAGTGCTGGGTTTTCATATTGAGCACTAAAAGATACACCAAGAGATACAAAACTTAAGAAACTTGTGAGTGATGTTTAATAATGGTAATGGTGTTGTGATTTAATTACCAATAGAGGTATGGTTTTATTTCTATCATTATTATTTTCTGGAACTTTCTATTTCAGGTTTCCCTGAGAGACTCCAAGCTCTCATTCAGCTTAGTGATTGTTTTGTGGTTAATGAGACTTGATCGTGGCTGCATTTTTTTTATATTTACATATTTGGTTTTATTGTATTTACTATAAACAGTATTTTAAATCTGTATTCTAATGCGCGGAGCATCCCCTGCTGTTTCGTTCTCCTTCTCCTTCTACCTCTCTGCCTCTGACAATGTCAAGTCTGATTCTTCTCTTTTTTCCTTTTTTTAAAATTTCTTTTCAGTGTGCCAGAATTCGTTGTTATGCACCACACCCAGTGTTCCATGCAATACGTGCCCTCCATAATGCCCACCACCAAGTTCACCCAACCACGCAAGCCCCGCCCCTTTGAAACACTCAAATTGTTTCTCAGAGCCCACAGTCTCTCATGGTTCGTCTCCCCCTCCGATTTACCCCAACTCCCTTCTCCTCTCCATCTCCCCATGTCCTCTGTATTATTTCTTTGCTCCACAAGTAAGTAAAACCATATGATAATTGATTCTCTCTGCTTGACTTATTTCACTCAGCATCATCTGCCCCAGTCCCGTCCATGTTGATACAAAATTTGGGTATTCATCCTTTCTGATGGAGGCATAATACTCCATAGTGTATATGGACCACATCTTCCTTATCCATTCGTCCGTGAAGGGCAGCTTGGCTCTTTCCACAGTTTGTTGACTGTGGCCATTGCTGCTATGATCATTGGGGTACAGATGGCCCTTCTTTTCACGACATCTGTATCTTTGGGGTAAATACCCAGTAGTGCAATGACAGGGTCATTGGGAAGCTCTGTTTTTAATTTTTTAAGGAATCTCCACACTGTTTTCCAAAATGGCTGCACCAACTTGCCTTCCCACCAACAGTGTAAGAGGGTTCCCCTTTCTCCACATCCTCTCCAACATACATTATTTAATGTCTTGTTAATTTTGGCCATTCTAACTGGTGTAAGGTGGTATCTCAATATGGTTTTGATTTGAATCTCCCTGATGGCTAGTGATGATGAACATTTTTTCATGTATCTGTTGGCCATTTATATGTCTTCATTGGAGAAGTGTCTGTTCATATCTTCTGCCCATTTTTTGACATGATTATCTGTTTTGTGTGTGTTCAGTTTGAGAAGTTCTTTATAGATCCTGGATATCAGCCTTTTGTCTGTACTGTCATTTGCAAATATCTTCTCCCATTCCGTGGGTTGCCTCTTTGTTTTGTTGACTGTTTCCTTTGCTGTGCAGAAGCTTTGATCTTGATGAAGTCCCAAAAATTCATTTTCGCTTTTGTTTCCTTTGCCTTTGGAGACATATCTTGAAAGAAGTTGCTGTGGCTGATATCGCAAAGGTTGCTGCCTATGTTCTCCTCTAGGATTCTGATAGATTCCTGTCTCACGTTGAGGTCTTTTATCATGACTGCATTTTGCTTATAGATTCCTCACATTCACCTAAGAATGAGTCAGCCCCGTGTGGGACACAACACTACAAAAGGATTTATGTTTTGAAAGAGCCTGAAAAAACAAACAAACAAACAAACAAACAAACCATGGTGGCCAATGTTGAGATGGAATGAGGTGAACTAAGAACCACCTTGATGTATTCCCCACCTTCTCTATTACCCAGAAGCTTGATGTGGATTTCTGTCCCTACCCACGAGAAGAAGGCCTTGGTGTGCCATGCCAAGCAACTTGGCACGTAAGACACTCTTTGTAGGCTTTTTAACAGGTGCAGTGAGTTGTGTGCTGCCTGAGATCATCAATTAGTGTTCCGTGAGTTGGAGGTAATGATTTCCAGATGGGCTCTATGCGCCCGCGCAGGATAAAGGCTGGACTTTTATATGCACCTAGTTCTTGCTTACTCATTACAAATGTTATTTTGGGTAGCCTACTCGTAGGGAAGACTTGAATTCCTTTCGCTTATTTCTGCTGTCTGCCTTTAGCCCCACTGACTATGAAACACTAGTTCAAATCCTGCACAGTTCATTGAACAAGTAAGATACCCAATCATTCTGTAGAGGTTATCCATCATAATCTGGTATCTGTAATGACAGACGGTTTGGCGTAGTAGGATTTTCCTCTTCATGCTGGTGGACAAACAGACAGGCAGACCAAAAGATCCTAATTGTATACATACTAGCACCATTAAGTATGGAGAACTCTGGATAGGAAAATATTCCTCCAAATCATTACCAGTAGTCTGCACGCTGTAAGGTTGTGACCGTGTGAGTAGCTATGGAGTATCTAGCTCCTGGGCAATCAGAAGAGACTGCTATTCCGTCCATCTTGTTTCCTCGGTGGCTCCTGTGGTTGATACCTGAGTGTCTCATGACTTTGTAGGATGTACAGAACTAGTGTGGTGTCTGTATAATCTTAATGGCGCTCTACATATGTGAAAGCCAAGATTCTGAACATTTACTACATTTGGCTCCAAATAGATATGAAGTACCTTAACAATTATTGCCTTTTGTGCAAGGAATTAACAATAGACAACAACTAGGCTCATGACTAGATTTTTAAGGTTAGTTTTAAGCTCGGCTTGGATTTGTAGTCTTAGTACCCTATCTTGGAATGATCTGAATACCTCTAGGCCCTCACGAACCTGATTTCACCGCAGCCAAGCCAGCAACATCCTGGTCTGTTTATTGTCATAACTTCTAGCTGGTCCATCGGCTTCCATACTGGTCATTACAAGCGACTCGGGGGGTACAAATTTTGAATTCTCCTTGGTCAGAGCCCTCCTGTGTGGCATCTGGCCCATACTGGAGCTGGGAGTGGACACGAATCATGATCACAGGCTGATGTCAGCTAGTGAGGAAGGAGAAAGTGAAACCTCATCAGAGACTAAAACTTGTTGTTGGGGTCCGTTATCAAAGGAACGAGACTGAGACAAAATGAAAGTTCTGCAAAGCCTTATTCTATGCCAAGCATTAAAAATCAGACTGACGGGCCAGGGCCGCCTCCAAAGAGAGCGACCCCGTCCCGATCTCATGGCTGGTTTTATAGGGCAGAACCGCAGACCCAAGGTACGCGGCTTCTATTGTTAAGGCGTTTACTCCCAGAATTGATACCCGGAACCGATACCAGGAACTACTGGGATGTTTATTCCTGGAATGAAGTCCGTGGATGTAAACAACAATATGGCTACCTAGGCAATATGGAGTCGCCCTGGCTAAGCAGGCCCTAATAGTTAAACAGGTTTTAACATTAAATCGGCCCTAACAGTTGTGTCTTTCATACAACTTGCTTTCAAGCTGAAATGAAGATATATTTTTTTTAAAGCACACACAGAGAACACTGTAATTAAAATAGGTAGGCTAATAGACAACAGTCTGCACGGATTTCATAGAATTAACTCCCTGCTGACCCCTACGGGCAATGCACGCAGCAGACAAGTTACGCACTCTCTGTGAGCTGAAGTACTTTAGCAGTCAAGAGTGCGGTCACTCGGCGATGGTACTTGTGCTAAGTACCCACGGCCCAAGCAGTTGTCACAGCTCCAAAGACATCAGCTGCCTCAAGAAGAGATGATTGCAAGAATCTCACATGCTGCCCAGAGACAATGGCCTTTTGAAAGACAGCTGAAATGGAAGATAATGAGATGATTCTGTCTGAAACCTCACAAGGGCTTCTTCAAAGTGGGCTTAGAGCTGCTATCAGTGCTGGAGCACTCCACGGAAAGCCCACATCCCAGGATTCCTATTAGGAGGATGTAACAAGCCCAGAAGAGAATTAGAGAAGTGCACTGATTGAATGAGAAGATGAAAACATTCATCAGTGGGTGAAATCTTCTCTTTCCCTCACCCTCCCATCCATCAGGAAGTCCTACGGATTCCGAAACACACCCAGAGTCATGGAGGAATTCCACTCCTAAGTCAAGTAACTGCCAAAGGCAATTTATTCACAAGTGGAAGATATCAAAATTGGACGAGGTAGAGGGGAAAGGCCTGGTTGCAGATTCTGGGTAGCCAAGCCCTGGACAGGGTGCAGTGCTCTGTCTGCAGATGCCAGACAAGAATCATGGCAGCAGGGGCAGGGAGCGGACCCCAGACCCAGGCCATCGCCTCGGAGACCCCGGTTCAGCAGGTCTGGAGGCGGCCACTGCTTGTGTCTGAGTGGTGCTTCACAAGCTCAGAACCAGGAGACATGGGTTCAAGGCCAGACAGCAACCAAGCCAGTAGACTGGAGCACAATATTTGACTCTGAGCCTCAATTTCTCCACTGTAAACAAACACACTTCACAGACCGGGGTAATTTATAGGCCGTGTCCTTACTATTATCATTCACCACATTGTAGCTGTCACCATGTATACCCATCACTGGTATTGATTTTATTTAAAAGGTGACACCATTAGCCATCAGGGAGATTCAAATCAAAACCACATTGAGATATCACCTTACACCAGTTAGAATGGCCAAAATTCACAAGACAGTAAACAACATGTGTTGGAGAGGATGTGGAGAAAGGGGAACCTCTTACACTGTTGGTGGGAATTCAAGTTGGTGCAGCGTCTTTGGAAAACAGTGTGGAGATTCCTTAAGAAATTAAAAATAGAGCTTCTCAATGACCCTGCCATTGCACTCCTGGGTATTTACCCCAAAGATACAGATGGAGTGAAAAGAAGGGCCACACATACCCCAATATTCATAGCAGCAATGGCCACGGTCGCCAAACTGTGGAAAGAGCCAAGATGCCCTTCAGTGGACGAATGGATAAAGAAGATGTGGTCCAGGGAAATATGGCTGGCTCAGTGGGTTAAAGCCTCTGCCTTCGGCTCAGATCATGACCTCAGGGTCCTGAGATCGAGCCCCACATTGGGCTCTCTGCTCAGCAAGGAGCCTACTTCCTCCTCTCTCTCTGCCTGACTCTCTGCCTACTTGTGATCTCTGTCTGTCAAATAAATAAATAAAATCTTAAAAAAAAAAGAAGAAGAAGAAGATGTGGTCCATATATACAACGGAGTATGATGCCTCCATCAGAAAGGACGAATACCCAACTTCTGCATCAGCACGGACGGGACTGGGGCAGATGATGCTGAGTGAAATCAGTCAAGCAGAGAGAGTCAATTATCATATGGTTTCAGTTACTTGCAGAGCATAAGGAATAACATGGAGGACATGGGGAGATGGAGAAGAGAAGGGAGTTGGGGGAAATCCGAGGGGAGACGAACAGTGAGAGACTGTGGACTCTGAGGAACTAACAGGGTTTTGGAGGGGAGGCGGGTGTGGGGTTGGGTGCGCCTGGTGGTGGGTCCTGAGGAGGGCGCGGACTGCATGGAGCACTGGGTGTGGTGCATAAACTATGAATCTTGAAACACAACATCAAAAACTGATGATCTATTATATGGCGACTAACATAGCACAATAAAAAATAAATAAAAGATGATATTTCTTCAGATCTTGCCACGTGCATTATCTCGTTAAGTTCCCCTCACCTCCCTGTGAACCAAATACGATCATGTCCAATTTACAGGCCAAAAGAGGTTTAAGTGGGCCACGTCTGAGACAATTAGGATGAATTTCCACTGACGATGGTGCATTGACCGTAAAGCTAAAGGCCGGCCTTCACACGGCTTTCCCTCCCAGCCATCTGCCTGCCTTGGTTCTGAGCGAACGTTCAACACACAACCTCCTCCTCTAATTGGAGCCAGTCTTCCTCCGGCAACAGCTAGTCGTGGCGCGAGGACTTTGGTCCCTCAGGAGGACGAAGGGCTCTTGAGCAGACGGGCCACGGCAACCACAGGTGTTCCGCCTGGGGGTCCCGACTCCGGACGTCTCCTCCGCATTCCACAGCCTGCAGCTTCCTCCCAGGCCTTCTGAGCCCTGCGCTTGGCCAAGTGATAGCCTGGGCTGCTCGGTAACAGGCCCGGCCCCCGCTCAGTCCCCAGGACTGGGTCACCTCACTGCTAACCTAGAAAACCCCTTGTTAGGAAGCTGCCCGCTGAGAGCAGGGCTCCGGACGCGCAGGCAGCGTGCCCGGGACGGATCGCAGAGAGGGTCCTCGACTGTGGGCAGCTCTCCCACCAAGGGACATTCTGTGACACCTGCAGACTTTTGTGGTTGTCATGACTGCTGTGTGTGCTCTGACGTCCAGTGGGTGGAGGCCGGGGCGCATCCTGCAATGTTCAGAACGGCCCTACAACACAGAACAGTCGCCCCAGTGCCCATGGAGTCCGGGGTGAGGTGCCCTGTGCCAGGGTGGCCCTGCACGTGCCCTGTCTGCGGCTGGGCCCTGTGACGGGACCGAACTCTGGCATCCACTCAAGGGGCTCCGGCGGGGCCTGCGGACATGCACATTTGCCTTCTGAAACTATAGAATTACCAGCCCACGCTGGCATAGGGCACATCGCCTTGTCCAGAACAGCTGCTGTTAAACAGAAAATGTTTTAATAAATTCTGTTAAATTAGTGGTGCCCCGATGCCAATCAGTGAGGAAGAAATGGATCCGATCATAAGTTCCCGCGCCCGCAGCAGGCATAAATCGGAAGCTCGAACCCCCACGTATGGCGTCTTCTTTTCAATGAAAAGGTTAACTAAAAGATCATTATGAGAATGATGAAAAGAATCTTAGCAAGAGAAGCCGTTAACATGACTGAGGACTTTGCCGGCTGAGTGCAGGACGCCGTCCCGACTGCCTCCCGGGAGCCGGGGCGCTGGCCCCTCCCACCGGCCTGCCCACGTCTTGCGGTGGCCCAGCGTGAATGTCCACACAGGTGGCAGTCGTCTCCGCGCTGGGCTCCTCCCGAGGATCCGAACGTAAGACTCAGTGCCTGCTGCCCGAGGGGGACAGGAGGACACCCCAGGGTGGTGGTAAGTGTGTGGCAGAGGTGGGGGGTGGACAAGCCGAGGTGGCTGACCCCCCACCCCTAGTTGGCGAGGAGGGGTGCAGAAGCAGGGCCGGCAGGAGGCCAGGGGAGGGCCGGGCTCCGGGTCTGTCCCGAGGTCCCCGTCGCTGTCCGTTCAGGTAATCCGGGCACTGAACCCCTGACTGAGGGGGACTCCCTCTCCGCGAGACCCCGTCCTTCCCACAGGGGGCGGCCAATACCCTGGGCAAGCACTGTCCCCTCTGGCACCTCAGGGGATGGCCGGCCTCTAGGAAACTCACAGTTTTCTCTCCCAGTTACCACGACACACACGCACCAGTAAGGCCTCTCCTTCTCCTACCGTCCCACATGGAGGGACACTGCCAGGCCCAGGCCGGGCCGTCTATCGGGTCAGGGAAAGCACATTGCAATGGGGCAGGCCTGTGTCACCTGCTCCAGGGCCCCAGGGACAGAAGACAGCCGCCGGTGACACCTTTAGAACCCCTGCACTGTGGGGAAGAACGGTTCTCCAGAGGCCTGGCGATGCAAGAGTTGGGAAAAGAGCCCGTATTAGCAAAGGACACCAACAGACATTTGCGGGGCGGTGACCAAGGCCCAGAGCAGAGTAGCAGAGGCTCTGAGGAGCTTCTGGAGACGACCATGAAAACTCATCCACTTACCACCCTCCAAGGCACCTGCCCACCAACACCAAGTTCATTTCGAGCAGGAGCTCTGGCTGTCTTAGTCCCGAGAACACGGCAGAGGTCGAAAAGCAAGCACCTGGCCGCTGTCTTCCGAGGCCTGTTTCCTGCGGGAGACTTCACGAATGCTTGGCCAAAATCGAGTCTGCTGAATTCTTCCCGTGTGAGTTAAAATAGTTTTCTATTTCTTCGTTCTAAAGTATTTTAGTAAATACCAAGCGAACTTGTGCATAATCTGTTCCCGACCGCCAGCTGATCCGACACTGCTTCTTGGTCACCGTGGTCCCTTAGGCGGGGAAAGGACCATCCCCGTCCCCCCTCCGTCCCAGCACGGACGTCAAGGCTGTGCAGGTAAATATGAAACGCGCCAACTTTCTGCAGAGCCTTGAAGTCCCAGAGGCTTAACCTGACAATCAGACTTTGCCTCCGACTCAGTGTCTGGAGCTCATGGTGGAGAATTTCACACTTCGGGGTGGGAAGGGGGATTGTTTCCAGAACAGAGCTCCTCACCACGCCAGCCTGTAGACCGCGGAACGTGGACGCTTGCCCTGATAATAACGGTCTGGCGACAAAGTTCCGAATTTCTCCTCCGGTTCCGGCTGCCGGCCTCCACTGGTGTCGGGCTGTCTCTGTCGCTGCACCCTGGGTCACCTCAAACGCCGCACATCTGAGCACCATCAACTCCAGGGCACCAGGGAGGGGCTGCCTTTCTTCCACATCCCTGGGGGAGGGGGAGAGCACACACGCCAGCTTCCTAGACGGAGCTCCAGCGTGGCCCGAGCTCAGGGATGAAGACCCACACCCTCTCCACCTCTGAGGGCCAAACGCTATTCCCGCCAACCCTTTAGCTGAAAAGTTCACATTTTCCCCCGAGATTGTCGTGCTTAATCTTTATCCTTAGGTCTGGTCTCAGGGGTCTCAGTCCTATGAGCAAGGCGGCATCACACCCCCTCAGACAAGCTTCTTGCCCAGACCAGACCCTGACCTCCCTTAGAGCATTTACTGGAGAAAAAGTGTCAGAGCGCATTCTGTGTCCCTTTGAGATGTGAATCTTTTTCAAAGCCTCTTGGCCATTGTACAACCCAGAAAACGTCTTTCGCAAGGACCCAGGAGCCAGCCCTCTGAAATGTCACCCCAAGGAACGCAGCCTTCTATCTCCCCATCTCTGCAGGGGAGTAGGAGCCTGAATTCCCCGGCCACCTTGCTTCCCCTACAGAGCTGCCTCCTCCAGGAAAAGAACAAGGATGTCTACCTCTCCCTTGGGCGAGGCCGGCTGGTGAACCAGTCAGCCCGTCCCGCGTCCCTCCTGCCCTGCTTCCGGTTCCACGGCAGGGGGAGGGTGGCCTGTGCCTTGCAGTGGCAGAGTCTTTCCTCCCTGCTTAACTACTGCGTGCAAGGCAGGCTTGTGTCCTCCTAAATAAGTTAAAAACAAATATGGACAAGTCAGGCAAGGCCGGAGCTCTGGTTTAGGAGCCCGTGAACCTCTTCCGGGCCAGCGGGTCCCCCTGGGGTGGGCTGCATCTCATGGAGGGGGCGGGATAACAGTGTTGTATAAAAGCCAACTCGACGCATGTTTGACCAGAGGCAGCAGGCTCTCAGGACACAGGCGGTTCAGTGGGGCAGGGAGTAGACAGGGGGTGCTCCAGTGCCTGGCGGGCTCACCCAGGGGCTGAGCTGGTGTTCCTCGCTGAGCAGGAAACCCCCTCTGAAGGGGCTTCATATATTCTACTTTCACTTGTGGGGTCACAGGCATTCTTCCAGCACTACTTTCCAAACATGCAGGGGCGTGGTACCCTAGCCTCTGAGCCTTGACTGCCCCGCATGCCGGAGAGGTGAGTCACCCCAAGCAGGACTCAGCCCATCGCTCACCTCTGTCTCCGCAGCGCTGACCCCTGGATGTTCATTTTCCGCCTGGGATTCTGTGAAGGCGCCCCAACTCACTTCTCTGGCCCATCCCCCTACAGCCTACGCGGAACGATATTCCCTTTTCCTCAACACAAATCCCTTTCTGTTTCTTCTTGGGGCGCTGTCACCACCGAAGGCTTAGCCGGGCCGAGAATGACCACGGTCTGGCCCAGCCAGCCTCCACGTCTGCGCCGGAGCCCTCAACCAGGCCTTCCACCACCTTTAGGCAGTTCAAACAGATTTGATTAGCTCCCACCAGACCAGGATGGGTAAACACCATGCCCCGATTTGAATGTCTAAGATGCACTTGAGTTTTCAAAGCACCGCTGTCTCTCTGGCCCTTCGGAGCCTTTCCTGATGCCCCAGGAAAACGTAACCCCTGCTGCTCGTACACCTGCATATGGTTAAGACGGGGGTCCCACGCTGGCCCTCTAACAGACCGCCATGCACAAACAGAATCCATTCTGACACAGAAAGGGCAGAAAGTGAAGACTTCCTCCGTTCTCCCTCTTCTGTGGCTGAGTTACGTGTTTGACCCACCTGCTTAGGGTTAGAACCTTCTGCAGTGTTACAAATAGAAAGGCGTACACGTCATCGTATTCTAAATGAATAAGATGGGGAGGTCAGAGACGTGCACAACCAGCCTCGGAGTGAATAGAAGGGATGAGGCTGGACCAGCAGGGGAACGCGGCCCCACGCTCCCCGCTGTCTCTGCCCCACATCCTGACGAAAGCCCTCATCTCTGCTTTATCAAGAGCAGAGAGGTCCCTGGGCCAACTCCCCAAACCAGGGACTGTGTCACCTGACGCGGCAAGAGAGACTTTGCCGATGTGATGAAGGTAAGGACCTTGGGGTGCAGATGTGACCCGGGTCCTCGGGAAGTGCCCCTCCCCCTCCACTCCTGGGTAGTGAGGAGAAGAACAGTGAGGACTGTGGTGTGCCTTTACCCCCTCCATGTTTCCAACAAACATTTTAAACAGGATCGATTGGTTTGAGAGAGTGAGAACCAGCAGGAAAGGGTAGAGGGGGGAGAGACTCTCAAGCAGACTCTCCCCTAGGCACAGAGCCCAATGCCCGACGGTTCCCACAACCCTGAGATTACAACCTGAGCTGAAATCAAAAGTCGGACGCTCATCCAATGGAGCCACGCAGGTGCCCCCTCAGCATGCATTTTCAGTGTCCATCAGGTCCTCTCACGGGTACACAGGAGACATATGCATCCTCCCTGTTCCAGAGACTTGAAACTAGTAACAGCAGTGCGCCCACCTCTCTGTAGACGAACTTCTCATGTCTCAGTGTTCCTTGTATTTGTTTTTTAGATGAACCCTGGGAGGTAGGAGCAGCCGGGAGTACCATTATCCCGAATTTAGACACAAAAATTCATGGCCGAGAAGTCAGTTGGGTATTGAGCCTGTATTCCAGGTCCCAGACCATTTCACAGTTGCCTAACTGGCTCCAGGAGAGGCAGTGGGGGTGTCCGATGAGATGGGCCAGGTCATGGTGACAGTGATGTGGACGGTAGGATAATATCCAGGGACCTAGTGGTGAGAATAAGGCTTCTGAGAGGAGGTGTTCCCTTTGGCTCAGTGCCTGGGGAGGGCCAGAATGCCACAGGTTCTCAGTGTCTGCCTGTCAGGGACTAGCTCGACTGTGACGTTCTGGAGAAGGCAACATGGACCCCAGCAGAGGTCAACTCCACAGTCCCACCTGAAATGCTGTAAGAGTAGAGCAGGCCCATCTGTGTGGTTCCTGATGTCCTCTGGAAATGCAGAACCCCTTGAAGCAGAAGTGAACAGAGCGGACTTGTGTTGTCTAGGGATAGGACTGGTGGACTGCAAACTAGGGGCTCTGGAACAGACATGAGCAGATGTCATTGAGCCATCACGCCCTGGGTCCAGACTGGAGGGGAGATGAGCATAGCCCCCCTGGAGGCACCCAAGGAAGTGGGACTGTGCTACTGAAGGGGGGAGCAGTGGTTGTGCAGAAAGCAGAGTCTAGAAGTTTGCCAGGAGACAGTGAAGAGCAACCTTGACCAGAAGAGGAACTGCAGAGTTCAAGGTCCTGGAGATGAGCGCTGTTCTGAGTCTGCATGGTGGTAAGAACACTTAACATGAGATCTACCCTCATAACAAATGCTTAGCAGTATAACACATACAGAGTAGTACCAAGGATCTCCAACCCATTTGTCTTGGTTAAGTAAGACTACATACCCTTGACCGTCACCTCCCCAGGCCCTGGCAATCATTATGCCATTCTTTGATTCTACAAATATGACTATTTCGCATAGTGCAATTGTGCATCACTGGTCTTCCTGTCACTGGCTTATTTCAGTTCTCATTATGTCCTCAGGGTTTGTCCATGTTCTCGCATACTGTAGAATATTCTTTATTAAAGCTCAGTACTATTTCATTGTATGTATATGCCATATCTTATTTATTCATTCATCAACTGGCAAACGTTTAGGTTGTTTCCATGACTTGACTACTGTGAACATTGCTACAATGAACATGGGAGTCCTACTATCTCCTCAAAATCCTGGCTTCGATTCTTCTGGATTAGTGCCCAGGTTCGTAGGTAGTACTATGTGTGTTTACTGAGGAGCCCCCACGCCACCCTCTACAGAGGCTGCACTGTGCATTCACACACCATTGCACAAGGCTCCATGTCTCCACATCCTCCATGCGACCTTAAGGTCCAGCTTACCAGGAAGGGGAGATGTAGTGTCGACTACCTGGAGAGGAGGCGGCCATGAGACCTGCGACAGATGAGATCATGAAAATCCCCGGCTGGGCTGCCCGCCACACCCAGACATGAGCAGGCAGAGGCCATCTCATCACCTTTTCCTCATTTACAAAATGCTCCTGACTGTATGTAGCTCCTAAAGTTGTCCTGAGGGACTAAGCGAGATGATGTCACAGTCACAGACTTAGATTTGCAAAGATGACAGTTTTTTCTCTAAAATTGGATTTAGTTCTCCGAGCTCTTTGAGCTGAAATGTAACTGTGGGCATCAAAGGGATTTCATTCATTCTGCACCCTGAAACCTTTTTGGGGACTTGGTCAAGTCGAGAGTGTTTCCCCACCTTCCTCATCGGGACATAAGGCCCCCGATGGGAGAGAGGTCTGTCTCGTCTGTGGTCCCCAACAACCATCCTGTCAGGCTTACTAATGTGAAATCACAAGGCTGAGAGAGGGGCTCTGGCCTCCACCCACCATGCTGACTGAGCTCAGGCTAGTGTAGACACTGGTATACCACGTTGGGTAGAACCACATGCTGCAGGGCCTGAAGCAGAAGTGGGGCCTCTCTGCCAAAGAGACGATGTTGTGAATACCAAATCAGGTACAGGGCCTGGAAGGGTTCATAGAGTGGCCCTAAAGCTTAAGCTTCATGGGGTTTTTGGGAATCCATGTCCACATGTGTGTTTGGGGCAAAGTCAAGTGACCCTCAGTGTTTCATCTACACAGTGGGGATGATGATATCTTCTTGACTGGGTGTTATATCATTAAATGTGGACTTGCCCTGTGTCAGCACAGAGGAAGCACTCACAAGGTGAACAGTGTCATTACGAACACCAAGGACATGGAAGGCAGGGTACTCCAACTTGTCGTGGGCTCCTGTGGAGGAGAGAGACATGAGACCAGAGGTTGTCAGATGCCAGAAGAAGGAAAACAATAGCAAAAGAAGAGCACCTCTGCACAGAGTAGAGGAGCCAGGGAAGCTGACCATCCTCTGTTGGGTGGGAGATAAGGTGATCACAGCATGACTCTTGAGAAGGCTGAGGAAAGGGGAAAGTTAATTCCATCACCCATGACTCCAGTCTCCAGGATCTCACCAGCTGTGGGTGTGATTCATCATCCTGACCCTTCAGGTCATATTTATTTGCTGACAAAGCAACCACACTGAGATGATATCTTTGAAAGGTTGTCAGTACCAGCTATGGATAAGGAAATTCAGAATCAGCTGTGGATTACAGACCAGCTGTGAACTGAGATCAGCTGTGGATGAGAACCAGCTGTGGATGGAGAACCAGCTAGAGATAGAGAGCCAGCTACAGATTGAGAACCAGCTGTGGACTGAGAATCGGCCATGAATTGAGAAACCAGCTATGAACTGAGAACCAGCTAGAGATAGAGAGCCAACTGTCGATTGAGAACCAGCTGTGGATAAAAAAGAAGGCTGTAAAAGAGCATGTGGGGGAAGCTGCATACTTTTTAGGAAAGTCAAGTTGAGGATTGCACTTGCTGTCAGTGGAGAGAACCATGA
The DNA here is from genome assembly GCF_022355385.1 of Mustela nigripes. Classification (NCBI taxonomy): domain Eukaryota; kingdom Metazoa; phylum Chordata; class Mammalia; order Carnivora; family Mustelidae; genus Mustela; species Mustela nigripes. The sequence continues at coordinate 89,429,236 of NC_081564.1, read as the reverse complement.
TGTGTGTTGAACAAATGTTTGGTGACAACAATGGTGTGAGACAGTCCCAGGGCCTTCCTCCCTAAGGGTCCAGACTCTATAAACTCAGGGACAGACTGCCCTGTGTTTCTGTATTAACATCTTGTAATCTACTAGAAAGTATTCCCTTTCAGGTGGGGAGACACTCAGGTGGGGAGTAGGATCCAAACCAGGCTTTTCCAACAGTGGCATGCATCTACAGTCAGTAGAATTGGGCAGGACAAGTCTGTGGATCTCCAAAGAAGGGTTGTAGAAGTTATGATAGCTTAAGGTACACATGGTGAGTAGGTAAATTCATGAAAAATTCTAATTTCCCATAAAACTGAAAATTTGAACTATGAAATCATGAGAGATAAAATTGTAACTATTATCATTCCCTTGGCAATAGGAAAGTTAACACTTTAAATGTCTTTTGTCAAATTACTCTTGCATTTAAAACTTGTGTTCACACTCACAGCCCTATAAAAGCTGACTGAACAGTTTAGTAGGGGGGAGCTTAATTTTAAATATCACAATTACTGTAAATTCCCAATCACAACATCATGTACCACTTGTGTTTCTTGAGAGTGTATCCATTTGTTCTTACCATGGATGAACCATACAGGTGGACACCATGTTCCATACTGTATTGGTAGGCCTCAGCTCAACCAAAGAATTAAACATAACTACATATATTTGAGAAAAGTCTTGCACATAAACATGTTGCTTGCTAAGGTCCTTGAATGGCCTGAGAAAAGACATCACAGCCTGTGCTACCATGCACTGGATGAGAAATTGTAAATGAGTATGCGTGCATACACGCCCATGTGTGCCTCCAGCTCTCCATGCAAAATTGTGTGGTGCTATTAAGTCAGCGTATTTTAAAAACATTTCCGCTAGTCATTTTACAGGAAGAGTCTATATTCTATCTAAGAAAGATTATTACACAACTCTAGCAATTAGCTCACAGACAAATGAAGTCCTTAGAAAAGTATTAAATTGTATTAATTTATTTTAGAAATGCAAACATTTTTATGAATAACAAAATATCATATATTGACACAAACTACCTTGAAGCCAAATCTACTCATTGTCTTTAAATCAGCGCAAAGCACAGAAAAGGTGACTCCCCCATTTTTTAAAATGTTTTATCTTTACTTATTTATATATCTCCTTTCTCAAGAAAAGGATTTTGAGATGAATCACCATAAAACAAATATATAAAAGGGCAGCAGAAGAAAATGTAAAAGCGATAAAATAAAAACGTCACGTGTTCCCTCTTCCCTCTGATATCATTGCCAGCACTCCAAAAGTGAGATATCATTAAAGGAAAAAAAAAACCTTAAAAGAATTATTTTAAGGTAAATCTAAATTTGGCCAACATCTCTCCCCCAAAAAAGCAGTAACTTTATTTTGAGATAAATGCCATTTTATGGGAAAAAAATATAATTCATCCACCAACTGAAAAACAACAGTCAGTTCAATAACCCAGAGACCCACCAACCATGTAAACAAAGGTGGCGCATCCATACAACAGAGTCCGCTGGGGAGGAACAGGGGAATGAAGCACTTATTCGAGCTACCACACGGTCGAACACTCGGACACTCAGAAGCACTTGGTCACGTGAAAGAAACAGAGCTCCGCAGACCACAGACTGTATGCTTCCACTTATGTGAACTATCCAGAGCAGGCAGGGCCACAGAGAAAAGATGCAGATCAGTGGTTGCCCGGGGCGGGGTCAGGGAGGGGAAATACAGAGTGTCTGCTGATGGGCATGCTTTTATTTCCTAGTGTGATGAAAATGTGCTAAAAATAGATCAAGATGCTAAATAAACTAACAAACCATTGACCTGGACACTTCAAATGGCAATTTTCAGTATGAGTAAATTTTTAACTGAGCAAAGCTTTTTTTAAATACAGTTAAGCTACAAACGTAGGTCAGAGGTGTCTGCAAGCACAGATAGGGTTTTCCCCAGGCTCCATCCCAATGCTTGAGCAATACTTCTTGAGTCCCCATATGCTAAGTCATCTACAACAAGACAGGATTTGTTTCATCTGGAAAGACTTTCAAACCAAATGTCTTCTATGTCTCACCCAGAGGAGGGAAAACCTCAGTGGATCCCAAGGAACATTCTATTCTAGGTAACGTGATCTCTCCTTGTACCTACCAAGAAGAGTCATCTCCAAATAGTTAAAGAAGTGAATTGTCTTAATGAAATTATTTATTGCTTACCAGTAGTGACTTTTAAGATATGCAGTGGTTTACATGCATTGCTTTGTCTGCCCAGCACCCCCAGGTCTGGGGAGAGCTCCCCTATTTCCTGGAAAATCTACCCAGTCACAGTCTATCCATATGACTCCTGTGGGAGCCACTACTTGTCTTGCTCTCAGGATTGGTTAGACTGCTCAACCTGGCCTGTAAAAGTGGGCTCCACTCCCTATGGGGTAGGAAGAACCCCTCTCTTTGCTGACTGTAACTCCACAATAAAAATAGAGGCGCTCTGGAGCCAGGGAAGACAGCAGGAGGTGAATTGGAGCAGGGACCAGTACAGTGGAAAAGAGAGGGAGAGATTCTAACCGTGCTCAAATACCTGACCCAAGAAAACCACAGGCCCATCAGCATCCCTGTCCATCTTATAGCCGCACTGGGTTCTGGGACAAAGACCAACACTTGTATTATTCCACTTAGTTTTATTATTTTATGAAATATCCTTTTCATTTACCTTGTTCAAGTTGGGTTTCTTCCACTTACTCATTAAAGTCTCAACAAAGAAACTATCAAAAGTGATTATTTTGGTTGTACTCAGCAGGGAGTCTGCTCCAGGATTCTCTGTCTCACCCTGCCCCTCCCCGTACTCATGCTCTGGTTCACGCCCTCTCTCTAAAATAAATAAATAAATATTTTTTAAAAATCTCTACCATGTAAGAAAGAGTTTACAGGAGGAGAAGCAAGATGGCAAAAGAGTAGGGGATCTCGTTTCATCTGCTCCCTTGAATTTAGTTAGATACCTATCAAATCACTCTCAACACCTATGAATTCAATCTGAAATGTAAGAAAGAATTGCTGGAATTCTACAAATAGAAAAGTCTCCACTTTTTGCAAGGTAGGAGTTGGATCTGAGGGGATATGTCAGAAGATAAATGGCAGGGGGAGGGAGCCTCCGTAAGCTGGCCAACAAAGTGACATAGCTCCAGAATGCAAAATCAGAACCTTTAGAAGTCTGCTTCAGTGAGAGATGTCCCTGACAGAAAGGTGTTCAGTTGGTGAAGTGGGCAGAATCCTAGGTGGTACAGTGTAGTCTCTGGATTCCCAGGGCCACAGAAAAAAGGGGGGTGCCTGAGCTGGCAGAGTTCCCAAGCACTGGAGTGGGGAAAGTGGTTACAGTCAGCCAGCCTGAAAGGAGACTCTCAGCTCATTTTTCCATAAACCATAAATGACAGCATGATTGGATGACTGCTCCCGGCAATACTGATCCTTCCCCTGTGAGGATCAGTGGGGGCTGGGACCATAGGAGTTTGCAGAGTTTGGAAACACGAAGGTGAAGATGGCTTACCCTTGAGGGTTTACTCTAGAGAGAGGCTGCCATCTTTCAGCTCCAGGGGTGAAGACTGGAATGCAGCCATTTTTATTTCCATCCTCTAAAGAGGCCCAGAAAGGCTTCAGGGCACAAAAACCACATAGAACAACCCAAAGCAGCTCACACCTGAGCCCAGCCCCCTGGCAAGGGGTGGCACAACTCTGCTCAGGCAAAGACACTTGAGAATAAGCACCTCAGGCCCCACCCCCTAGAAGATTAGCTGGAGCAACAGGAAAATACCAAGGTTTCAGAGCACATAGGACTGTAAAAACTCAAGGGCTGGAGGAAAATTGTATCTAGAATCTGAGGTGGTTTTCCTCATGATTCATTTATCTTTCACTTTAAAGTATTCCTTTTCTGTTTTTCTTTTGTTTCATTTCAATTGTTTTCTCATTTTATCAGTTTTTTGTTTTTAAGCCTTTCTTTTAACTTTCAACTTTACATTTACATTTTATAGATATATTCTTTATTTCTGGTTTCCTTTCACAGTACATATATACATACACATATAAATTTTGCTTTCTTTACGGTTTTGGGATTTGGTGTCTTCTAACAAACCAAAACACGCCCAGGACAGCCCTTCTTTCTTTCTTTTTTTCTTTTTCCTTTCTCTTTTGGTTTCTGACTCTTCAGGTTTGCATAGCTTGGATTTTGCTTGCATCATGCTTGATTTTTTTTTTTATTTTGTTCTATTGTTCATCCATTCTTCTCTGGGCAAAATTACTGGACAGAGGAATTCACAACAAAAGAAAGAACCAGAAGTAATACTCTCTGTCACAGGTCTAATCAATGTGGATATAAGTAAAATGTCAGAGCTGGAATTCAGGATAACAATTATAAAGTTACTAGCTGGGCTTGAAAAAAAGCATAAAAGACATTAGATAATTTCTTAGTGCAAAAAAAAAAAAAAATCTGATCAGGCCAAAATTAAAAGTGCTTTAACTGAGATGCTGTCTAAATTGGAAGTTGTAACAGCTAGGGTATATGACACAGAAGAGAGATTCAGTGACATAGAAGACAAGCTGATGGTAAAGGAAGCTGAGGAAAAGAGAGAAAAGCAACTAATGGCACATAAGGGCAAACTGTGAGAAAACAGTGATACCATAAAATGAAACAATATTAGAATTAATGGGGCCCCAGAGGAAGAAGAAAGAGAGAGGAACAGAAGGTATATTTAAGCAAATCTTACTTGAGAACTTCCCTAATCTGGGAAGGAAACAGGCACTCAAGTCCAAGAGGTAGAAATAATCCCCTCAATAAAAATATATCAACACCCCAACATATAATAGTAAAGCTTGCAAATTTCAGAGATAGAGAGAAAATCATAAAAGCAGCTAGAGATAAGAGGTTATTAACCTACATGGGTAGGAACATAAGACTGGCAGCAAACCTACCCACAGGGACCATGAAGACCAGAGAGGGCTGGCATGATATATTCAGGATACTAAATGAGAAAAACATGCAGCCAAGAATATTTGATCCAGCAAGTCTGTTATTCGGAATGGAAGGAGAGATAAAGAGTTTCTAAGACAAACAGAAACTAAAAGAATTTGTGATCACTACACCAGTCCTGCAAGAAATATTAAAGGGGATCCTGTAAGTGAAGATAGAGTCCAGAAGTAACATAAACCAGAAAGAAACAGAGACAAGGTACAGAAACAAAGACTTTACAGGAAATAAAAGGACACTAAATTCATATCTTTCAATAATTACTCTGAATATAAATGGGCTAAATGCTCCAACCAAAAGACACATGGTATCATATTGGATAAAAAAGCAAGCAAGGCTCATCCATACACTGTCTACAAGCGACTCATTTTAGACCTAAAGACATCTCCAGATTGAAAGTTAGGGGGTGGAGAACCATTTATCATGTTAATGGACAACAAAAGAAAGCTGGGGTAGCAATCCTTATATCAGACATATTAGATTTTTAAAAATTTTAATTAGCTTTTAATTTGTACTTTTTTATGTTTTGTTTTACTTTCTTATTGTGTTATATTAGTCATCATGCAATACCTCATTAGTTTTTGATGTAGTGTTCCAAAACATATTAGATTTTATGACCAAAGACTATAGTAAAGTATGAAGAGGGACATTTTATCATACTTAAAAGTTCTACCCAACAAGAAAATCAAACAATTATAAATATTTATGTTCCAAAATTCGAATCAGCCAATTATATAAGCCAATTAAAAACAAAATTAAAGAAACACATTGTTAATAATACAACAATAGTAGGGGACTTCAACACCCAACTCAGAGCAAAGGACAGATCATGTAAGCAGAAGATCAACAAAGAAACAGGGCTTTGAATGACACACTGGACCAGATGGACTTCACAGATATATTCAGAACATTGCATCCTAAAGCAACAGAATACACATTCTTCTTGTGTGCACGTGGAACATTCTCCAGAATAGATCACATATTGTGTCACAAATCAGGTTTCAACCATACCAAAAGATTGGGATTATTCCCTGCATATTTTCAGACCACAATGTTTTGAAAATGGAACTTACACGCAAGAGGAAATTTGGAAGGAACTCAAACACTTGGAGGTTAAAAAGCATCTTATTAAAGAATGAATGGGTCAACCAGGAAATTGAAGACGAATTTTTAAAATTCAGGGAAATAAATGAAAATGAAAATACAAATGTTCAGAACCTTTGGGACACAGCAAAGTTTGTCCTTAAAGGGAAGTACATAGCAAGGCAAGCATTTCCCCAAAAATAAGAAAAATCTCCAATATACAAGCTACCTTAGACCTAAAGGAACTGGAGAAAGAACAGAAAATAAAGCCTAAAACAAGCAGGAGAAGATAAATAATGAAGATTAGAACCAAAATCAATGAAATAGAAACCAAAAGGACAGTAGATTAGCTTAATGAAACTAGACACTGGTTCTTTGAAAGAATTAAAAAGATCAATAAACCCTTAACCAGACTTATCAAAAAGAAAAGAGAAAGGACCCAAATTAATAAAATCATGAATGAAAGAGGAGAGATCATGACTAACACCAAGGAAATAAAAACAATTTTAAGACATATTATGAACAACTATGTGTCAACAAGTTAGGCAATCTGGAAGAAATGGATGCATTCCTGGAAACTACCAAAACTGAAACAGGAAGAAATAGAAAACCTGAACAGACCCATAACCAGCAAGGAAATTGAAGCAGTACTCAAAATCTCCCAAAAAGCAAGAGCCCAGGGTCAGATGGCTTCCCAGAAGGAATTCTACCAAACATTTAGAGAATAATTAATACCTATTTTCCAGAAAGTGTTTCAAAAAATAGAAAGGGAAGGAAATTTTCCAAACTCTTTCTGTTAAGCCAGCATTGCCTTACCAAAGACCTCACTGAAAAGGAAAATTACAGACCAATATTCCTGATGAACATGGATACTGAAATTCTTATTAAGATATTAGCCAAAAGAATCCAACATTACATTAAAAGGATTATTTACCATGACCAAGTGAAATTTATTCGTAAGCTGCAAGGGTAGTTCAACATTCACAAATAAACCAATGTGATACATCACAGTAATAAAAGAAGTACAAGAACTATATGATCCTCTCAATTGATACAGAAAAAGCATTTGACAAAATACAGCATCCTTTCTTAATTAAAACTCTCCAGTGTGTAGGGATAGAGGGGACATGCCTCAATATCATTAAAGCCATCTATGAAAAGCCCAGAGCTAATATCAATCTCAATGTGGGAAAACTGAGAGCTTTTCCCCTAAAGTCAGCAATAAGACAGGAATGTCCACTCTCTCCACTGTTGCTCAACATAGTATTAGAAGTTCTAGCCTCAGAAATCAGAAAACAAAAAGAAATAGAAGGCATTCAAAATGGCAAAGAAGAAGCTAAACTTTCACTCTTTGCAGATGACGTGATACTTGATATAGAAAACCCAAAAAACTCCATCCCAAAATTGCTAGAACTCATATGGGAATTCAACATTATGGCAGGCTATAAAATCAAGGTACAGCAATCAGTTGCATTATATAAACTAACAAAAAGTCAGAATAAAGATAAATTAAGGAATTGCTTCCATTCACAATTGCACCAAAAACCATAAGATACCTAGGAATAAACCCAATCAAAGATGTAAAGGATCTATACTCTAAGAACTATAGAACACCTATGAAAAAAATTGAGGAAGACACAAAGAGATGGAAAAAACATTCCATGCTCATGGATTGGAAGAATAAATATTGTTAAAATGTCTATGCTGCCCAAAGCAATAAACATATTCAATGTTATCCTCATCAAAATACCATCAACATTTTTCACAGAGCCGGAATAAATAATCCTAAAATTTATATGGAACAAAAATGATCCTGAATAGCCGAAGGAAATCTGAGAGAGAAAACCAAAACTGATGGCATCGTAATTCCAGACTTCGAGCTCTATTACAAAGCTGTCATCATCAAGACAGTATGGCACTGGCATAAAACAAACACATAGATCAATGGAACAGAATAGAGAACCCAGAAATGAACCCTCAACTCTATAGTCAAATAATCTTCAACAAAGTAGGAACGAAAATCCAGTGGATATTGTTCCTGTATATTGTTGGGGAATGTACAACAACTGTTGTACATTGTTAGGGAAACTGGATTGTTGGGGAAACTGGATACCTAAATGCAGAAAATGAAACTGGGCCATTCTTTCATACCATGCACAAAAATCAACTCAAAAAGGATAAAAGATCTAAATGCGAGACAGGATCCATCAAAATCCTAGAGGAGAACACAGGCAGCAACCTCTTTGACCTCAAAAGCAACAACTTCTTGCTAGACATGTCTCCGAAGGCAAGGCCAACAAAAGCAAGAATGAAGTATTGGGACTTCAATAGGATAAAAAAAAAAAAAAAAAGCTTCTGCACAGCAAAGGAAACAGTCAACAAAACAAAAAGACAACCTATGTCATGGGAGAAAATATTTGAAAATAACATCAGATAAAGGGCTAATTTACCATCTATAAAGAACTTATCAAACTGAACACCCACAAAACAAGTAATTCAGTCAATAAATGGGCAAAAGAAGACATAAAAATGGCCAACAGACACATGAAAAATTGCTCCATATTACTTGGGATCAAGGAAATACAAATCAAAACCACAATAAGATTTCACCTCACACCAGTCAGAAAGGCTAAAGTTAACAAGACAGGAAACAAGAAATGTTGGCAAGGATTCAGAAAAAAGGAACCCTCTTATACGGTTGGGAATGCAAGCTGGTGTAGCCACTCTGGAAAACAGTGTGGAGGTTCCTCAAATTTTTTAAAATAGAGCTACCCTATGACCAAACAATTACACTACTGGTATTTACCCAAAGATAGTTATCCAAGGGGGCACGTACACCCCAATATTCATAGCAGCAATGTCCACAATAGTCAAACTGCAGAAAAAGAGAAGATATCCGTTGACAGATGAATCTATAAAGAAGACGTGGTTTGCACACAAGCACACACAAGGACACGCACACACACACACACACACACACACACACTAGAATACTACTCAGCCATCAGAAGGGGTGAATACTTACTATTAACATCAGTGTGATGGAACTGGAAGGTGTTATGCTGAGGAAAATAAGTCCCTCAGAGAAATCCAATTATCATATGGTTTCACTTATGTCGAATATAAGAAACAACACAGAGGATCATCGGGGAAGAGAGAGGAAACGGGGAAGCCATTAGAGAGGGAGAAAAACCATGAGAGACTCTACAGAGGTTCTATAGCAGTTAGAGAACGGTATAACTACAGAGAACAAACTAAGGTTGGTGGAGGGGGTGAATGAGGGGAGGGGCGAATGGGTGATGGGCATTAAGGAGGGCATGTGATGTGACGCGCACTAGGGGTTATAAGCAACCGATGAATTATTCAACACTACTTCTGAAACTACTGTACTATATGTTGGCTAATTGAATCTTTAAAAAAGAAGGAGTTTGCATATCCATTAACCACAATTTACAAAAAAATAAAATGGTTCAAAGACAATGAACAAGGTTAGGATCTGATAATTCACAAGGGTGTGCTATAGTTGGCACAGATTTTCCACTGAAACACAAAATTTTTCTCCACAGCTTTTCAATCAAAAGTAATCTCAAAGATTGTTCTTGTTCACAAAATGAGGTTGATTTGGCTTCATTTCTTTTTTTACACAGGTGCTATAAACATGGTAATTTACCCTATAGGCCTTCTTAGGATTGCTTTGCTGGATGTTTTCATAAGGAATCTCAGACTCAACACTCTTGAGGCTAAGAATCTAAGACAAAAAATTGCATCAAATTCCACAAGCAATAGCTATTGATTTGGGTGAATTCCTCTCTTCTCAAGGTCTCCCAAATATCTTAACTTTCCTGAGTCTACCAACAAGTGACCATCCTTACTCAATTGTAAGGTTTGGAACCTGTAAGCAAAGTACCAGACCAGTTTTGCCAAGAGGACTCCCAAGCATCAGCTTCATAAGGTCAACCTTAGCTTCTCAGAAGTGTCTGGTCTTATGTGAGTCCATGAGTGTCCTTCCCAAACATGACCTTCTGGTCAAAGGCTCCGTGATTCTAACCATGCCTTCTTAACAAGGGCACAGTCTTATTGAACCTGTGGAGATAACTATACTGCCATGAGAATAAGAAGACTCAATGAAGATTCAGAATTCTAGAGCATCAGGCAGGGAGAACAGGGTGTCGCTTAAATGATCTTTCCAGGTTACAAATCAGAGCCTACCAAGTGGTTATAATTTATAGAAATCTCAGAGGAAAGAGAAGGAACTTCCTTACCCATTCAGAAAGCAGCAGAGAAGCCTCAACCATATTCCAAACAAAACCCACAGTCATCCCGTATCAGTTCTGCCAGTCCTGTGTAATTAATTAATTCTTGTTCTACTTGATCTTAAGTGGACAGTCTCAGGAGACCATCTGTTCTTCAGCTGGAATCTGGAAGTCTTGACTCAACCACTCGTGGGGTCTCCAGGACTTAAATGACTACAGCTCATTTACTATCAATAATTTTCATTTTTAAATAGATTTATTGATTGATTTGAGAGAAAGAGAGAGAGTGCATTGGAGGGAGAAGCAGATGGAGAGGGACAAGGAGACCACATGCTGAGCTTGGAACCTGACCTGGGCCTCGATCTCACGACCCTGAGATCCTGACCTGAGCCGAAATTAGGAGTCAGACACAGAACCAACTGAGCCACCCAGTCATCCCCCTTCCTGAGAGTGATTTTCAAAAACGAATGATCTGATGAGTTCGCTACAAGAATAAGACAACTGACAAGGGCTTCAGTGGTTATTGTCGCTTTTAACACAAGGTAAAAAAAAGTCAGTCCAAGTGGGTTTTACACAAAATATCCATAAACATAATAATGAACGCTATTTTCAAAGAAGAAGGAATATTACACCTAATCTATAAAAATGGGTGAATGTAATCTTTACAGGGAAAGATACCTTCAGATGGAACATATAATAATCTTGATGTAGCACATCATGACTATGCTAAGGCTTTATCAAGAATGTCAAGTAAAGAGACTCTCCCATTGGGGAGGGGGTCCTAAACTCCCGAGTACAAAGGCTCGTGATAGGAGTCTCCACCTGAAAACCATTGGCTGAGAAAAATACTAAATTCAAGTTAAAGTTGTAACACATCTAACCTTTTAAATAAGAATTGAAACTCTGCCCAATAGCACTATACTTTTGCTATAACAGGGAAGCAGGGCGGGGGATGCGAACAGAAGCATCCTGCCGGCGACGGCACTCGCCCGTCTCTAGATGCTGCCGGTGCAGCAGAAGTTCCTGGGAGCCTGTGTCGGTGACATTTGCCACACAAATTTAACCTAAGGGAGGCCGACATCTCTCTGCAGCAGATTCACATAAGAAGTAAAAGTATATAAACTTCAATCATGGCTAATAATATTTCAGTATTTGATTTTACTTATACAACCTATGTATTTAAAGAAGATGTTAGCCAAATGAATTTAGTATCAGCCCAAGATTTTTAAGATACCTGAACATCTAGAAAACTATCTTCAAGTTGGAATGATTACTATTGAAATGAGTGTGTCAGAATAATGATTCAACTGTGGTTAACTTCAACTTTGCATTTTGTATAATCCTAAACATTTCGTAAAAGTAAAGCTAGCTTGCTCAACATGTAAACCTGCATAGGGTTAGGAGGAATTGCCCAAGAAGATACAAAATGTACACTTCTGTTATACTTAACATTGGAAACTCAGAGAACACACAGTTTCTTTTTATTAAGACATAATAAAGTACACTTGTCTGCCAAAGAGCTGTCTAAATTCCATGAACCTGAATTCTTAAAGCATTTCAAATTGATTCCTACAGGAATAACTTTTTTTCCCATTGAAAGTATTACAGGTTAAGTTTCTTGAATTTCTAGGAATTTTGGAAATTAAATTGAAATTATAGAATCACTTATTTATCTATGAGCCAATCAGAATAGAGCTCCTTTCAGAGACTCCATAACCTAATTTCGTAATACCATCTGAAGGTAGGAAAATACCAATACTTTCCATAATGAGAAATAAAGGCCTTTCTGAATGTACATCTACAGACACAGAGGGAAAGCTGATAACTTTCATTCTAAAATATCAACCATGGATCAAGCACAAACACAGAAACACAAAACTTACCACTTCCCAATGGGCATGAAATACTTCAAGGATTTAAACGGGAAAAAAGACAAAGAGAAAAGAGTGACAGACCAGATTCTCTGGTTTCATGTAACAGAGACAAACCCCATAAACCACAAACCCATTCATGGAGATGACCAAGTGGCCAGATCATGAAACCAAAGCACTTCCACCCCCATAATCAGGCAAACACCCGCAGAAGCACACTCCGGTCCACTCCAGGCCCTTGAAGGACGAGAGTCCGGAACAGGGGACCCGGAGTCACACTCACCGACAGCTGAGAACAGAGCCCCGGGGGGCACAAGAGCTCCCCTCCCTGGGGGAGAAAACGGAAATCCCAAGACAAGGTTCAATCCATCCAAGCCGAGGCTCCAGCTGTGAAAGATAAAAATGCCCCAGACGGTGCGGGAGGAGGTGTTCTCCTGACAATTCTAACAGAAACAGTGCGTGACTGAGGGACAATTCTCTCTGAGGCGGGCGAGCTAGAAGGACTAGATCTTGAAGACTGAGTCTCGCAGGCAAGAGAGAGTGAGTGAAGCTGTGGAGGTTTTATTAAGCAAGGACAGGACACAGAGAATGCTCTCTGGAGTGAGAAGGGTCCCGATGGGGCTGCCACTGAGGGTCTTTTACTGAAAACTTGACCAGGGATTTTGTGGCCTTGAGATTCCTGTGCTGTCCTGGTCTGAGCAAGGCCAGTTGATAACACCCTTCATGACTGGCTTCCTTGAGGTCCGGTCATGTTGTGGGATTACACTGTGGCTGCCGAAGAAAGCTGTTCCCATATCCAGGCCCGGTGGTCTGCTCTAGAGCCTTATCTCTTGTTCACTCTCTCAGAGCCCAGTCGGGGACCCACTATCTCTCCCCTGCCGAAACCCAAGCCCTTCCTTACTCAAGGCCGGGCGAGAAAACCTGGCGTTTGTGGAAAGGAGAGAATCACGGAGGAAGGTGGAGGTGGGTCTCGTGAGAGCACAACCTCAGCCAGGCCCGAAGGCCAAAGCTGGGGGACTTCCTCACCATCACGGGATCAGGGATAAGAGGCCAACCCTGTCCAGGGGAAGAGCAGCCCGGGCACAGCACTTTGGTGAGGCCCCTGCAGGTGGGGGGCTGGGCAGTGCCGCGGTGGCCCCGCACGGGCAGACCCGCTCATGTGGAGCTGGAAACGGGAGCCCCACATTGGGAACCGCGCACAACGGCTGGTCACCCAGCTCCTCCCTTAGCTTTCAGAGTCTGGATGTGGAAACACGACAGCTCCTCCTCCATTTCCCATCGTCGTGACGCAAAGGAACTTAGCAAGTGTTTAACCAATAACCAATCTTTATAAATAAATTTCGGGTTTCTGTCTTGTCTCCTGTAAATAAGAATTGGACTTGTGTTACGAGTTTCACCACTTTTCAAGTTCATCTTATTTATATTCCTCAACTTTTAATCTCTGATTCCGGCCAGAACGCTGAGGAACAGCCACCAGTTCACACGACACGGTATTCCGACTCACGTTCTGTCGCGTTTGGATGGGACTCACGTTCTGTTATTAGGCTATTGTTTCTCAGTGAAGAACATGCTGAAAAGGCACCTAAAAACCCATAATATGATTCATAATCCTGCTGATTTCTTACTTTATAGAGTCAGATGATTAAAGAGAAATAATGTGGAACCTTTAAATTAGCATTTTTAAAAGCGCTGCCTGAGAAGAGGAAGCATTTTTCTCACGTAAACATCACTGCACAACAGAGAAAAGAAAGGGCGGCCAGAACACCTCGCACTGAAGCGCCGCGGGCCCCAGACCCGAGAAGTCATGGGAATCCCCGCTGGAAACCGTCACTGAAATGGGGCCGCCTGGAGGCCCAGAAAACCGGGAAGTGACTTTTAAAGGGGAGCTTCACGGGGTTATCCCGGGAGCGTCGGACATAAGTGAGCTGCTGAAAGTCTTCGCACGAGCACTCGTGTGGTTACGCCATGAAAGTCGTCGGCTCAAAGCTGGGAGATGGGGGCTGCGAGCAGGTGGACGGGCCGGGCCCGGAGAGGCAGAGCTCGGACCCTGGCCCCTCTTCTCCCGCCGAGGCGCACGCCCCTGCCCCACGGAGTGGCTTCTATCAGCATAACGCAAATTTCCCTTAACTCCCGAAGCCATTCTTAGTCACCTTAGGATGTGAAAATCTGAGAACAGATAGTTCGGATGTCTTTACCGATCACAATTTGGGGAGTAGGCAACGAACACAGAGTGAGTGCGCACAGGTACCGCTCTGCTGGAGTAACACGTCCTCAAACAACTCAGAAATCTTCGTGGAGGACCTTAGGAAACCCCGTCGACAGCCAATTCTTCAATAGGGGCAGAAACACGGAAGCATGGCCCGTCCGTCCGTCCCACGTTCAAACCGCTTGCGTGTCCTTACTTCATTTCAAGAGCCGCCAGGTAGTGGGTAAGAGCTACATTGTGCGTGTTTCCTAGGGCACCACAGCGTCCAGACTTCCAGAAACCAGAAAGGGGGTTGGCCGGAGCGCATCCCACAGGAGTGAAACCACCAACACGCTGAGCGCGCAGGAGGGAAACTTAGAGAAAGGACTCCGGAGGCCTCGGGTTCTCATGGTACAGGCCTCGTGTGGAGCCTCAGTGAGCCCCTCACGTCACTAAATTTAGAAAGGAAAAGGGAACAAAATAGGACAATTGGAAAAACGGATAAAAGTCCAAAAATATGTCTTGATTCAAGAGTATTTTAATTAAAAAAAAAATCTGTCTCCATCCTCTTCCAGGATAACAGAGTAGCTCTCTCTCTCCTCCCCGGATAAGTACAAATGAGGGGCCTGGACCGACTCCACCTGCTGTAAAAACAGAAAGCTTCCAAACGCTGAAGAAGTGGCACTTCGGATCCGAGGAACACCACCGCCGAGGTCCCTGCGTCTTCTGGCTGCTTCATGGGTTCCAGACTCTGAGCGGAGGAAGCCACAGCCATGAAGTAGGCTTGCAAGTGTCCGGAGGAAAATACCGAAGCTTTATGGCCGAAAAGTGACAGCAAGTCAGCGAAAAAGATACACTAAGAAAAAGCTGAACAGAGAGAGCCGGTCAACTCTTCATCTAAAATACCTTTTATTTTATTTTATTTTTTATTTTTAAAGATGTATTTGTTTATTTGAGAGAGAGCACGTGAGCAGGGGGAGGGGCAGGAGAGAGAGGGAGGGAGAGAGAATCCCGGAGCAGACTCCTGGCTGAGCGCAGGGCCCTACACGGGGCTCAGTCCCAGACGCCTCCGAAGTAAGGTGTATTTTAAGTGCCTCTCACTGGGGCGCCTGCAGGGCTCAGTTGGTGAAGCATCTGCCTTCGGCCCAGGTCATGATCCCGGGGTCCTGGGATGGAACCCCATGTCCTGCTCCCTGCTCCGTGCAGAGCCTGATTCTCCCTCTCCTGCTCCCCCTGCTTGTGATCCGTCTCTGGCTGTGTCTCTCTCTGTCAAATAAATAAACGCAATCTTAAAAAACATAAATAAATAAATAAATAAATAAATAAAGCAAGTCTGTGCTCTAATCTTTAAAGATAAATAAATAAACACCTATCATTGTGTGCAGAGGCTCTGGGGCCAAGAGCCCGCTGAGTGACCTGGGGTGTGTGAGTTTACTCGGCGCGTCTTCGTTTTCTTATCAGTAAGCAGTTTCTGCCCTCTGTGTGCCCGTATCCAAAGTCCCCACCTCATAAAAACACCAGTCACTGCGGGAAGGCCCTTAGTGCAGCGTGACCTCATTTTCACGTGGCTAATGATGTCTGCACACACCCGCCTTCCAGGGAAGGGGACATGCAGGATCTGACTCTTCGGAGCACACTGCCGGACCCAGGCCAGGGACGTCCTACGAAACAGCCGGCCAGTGCGCCTTGGGCCTCACGATTGTGACGGAAGAGATAGACCCGGGCCTCTCTCAGTGTCGAGAACCAGAAAGAAGACGTGGCAGCTAACTCAGTGAATCCCCACAGGGACATCAGAGGGACCAGCGGGGACTGCCAACAGGTCTGTAGAGCACTGAGGAGCGTCAGTTCCTTGGTTTCCATCACCGTGGTTTGGTCGTGTAAGTCGCTAACGGTGGCGGGAGCTGGGGGACGGTCACACAAGAACTCCCCACGGAGTGCTGGACATTCTGTAGCCCTCAAATGTACTTGAAGTGGAAGTTTTAAAAGTTAGTGTGGCTGTGGGGCGCCTGGATGGCTCAGGCAGTTAAGCGTCTGACTCTTGGCTTCGCTCAGGTCGTGATCTCAGGGTCCCGAGACGGAGCCCCGAGTGGGCTCCTGGCTCAGCAGGGGATCAGCCTCTCTCTCTCCGTCTGCCCCTCCCCCCAGCCCACTCACACTGGCGAGCACTTTCTGTCTCAAATAAATAAATAAAATCTTTAAAAAAAAAAAAAGTTGTCCACCTACCGGATCACAAAGCAATTCCCCAAAATATGCAAGAATTGGTTTCGAACCAGGACATCCATCACCCGGCCACGGTGCCAGGAATCAGTAGCAAGCAGAGAGCCGCCGCCCACCACACACACGTCTGGAAATCAGTCACATGCGAACACATGTTTTCACGCACACACAATAAAGCGCCAGAGAACAAATCATCCAGGAGGTTCTTCAATATTTCAAATGAACAGAGATGAGAGCCTTTGTGGGGTGACACTAGGAAGGACAAGCGCGTGTCATCCTCACCTCAGACGTGACCAAGAAGACCAAGGAGGAAGCTACGTGTCCAACAGATGAAGAGTGAAGAAAACTGGACGAGCGCAGACGAGGGGCGGCTGTCGGCTGCCGCGGACCGCTAAGTATCAGAGCGTGGCCACGACCGAACAGCCCCCCAAGGGAAGCGAAAGCCTGGGATTTGCTCCCACGAGAGCGTCGGCAACGGCTAAAACGAGTGAACTAGAAGGATGTGCACGTTGCAGACCAACGTCGGAAACAAAATGTGAGGTGAAAAAGCCGGGCTCGTAGAGACGCCTGCCCCCTGACACCAGTGAGGTGTTTTAGACACAAAATATCTGAAAAATGAAAACTGTGTGGCGTTTACCCCCCTGTGTCAGAAGCTGGCGTGGGAGTGACACCCACGAACTTCAGAGAGCAACAAGTGGGAACAAAATGAAGGGTTCAGCCCTATCTGTGTGGCTCCATTTTACAGAAAGAGTGGAGAGATCCGAGGCAAATCCCCCCCCCCCCCGCTCACATCTGCTCCCTCCTAGCGGGACACCTGCGGGTCTCCGTGACTCTGCTCACATCTGCTCCCTCCTGGAGGGACACCTGCGGGTCTCCGTGACTCTGCTCACATCTGCTCCCTCCTAGCGGGACACCTGCGGGTCCCCGTGACCCCCCTTCCTCTTCCATATGTTCAAAACCCTTCGTAATTAAAACACGGCGACTACTGGGCCCGTAGTTGTGGTTATCATTTTAAATCCCTGTCACCTATGCGAGCAGTGCTTTACAGTTCTGAAATGGAGCGTCTATCTTTATAGACTGGCTCGGAGTCAAGTTCCCCGAACCCAATGGAACGTCTGGGTGACTTACAGGAGCCATGGGGAGGCTCTCCAGAGCTCTTCCGCCCGGGGGGACATCCTTGGGCCATCTGGGTTGGCATCCAATCCAACATCACCGCCCACTGAAAACTTCCCCTAAAAGTAGCCGTGAAGTGTGGGCACTGCTGTTGTCCCCAGGTGCCCCTCTCCCTCACGCCAGCCAACGCCCCCGGAGACGTTCCCTGCAGACTCCGCTCTGGGCTCTCCTCCAGCCTGCAGCCCGAGAAGCCTTACCAAACGCAAGTCCTGATCCCTCTTGGGGTGGAAGCTCCAACTTCCTTCCCTTCTAGGGTCTGACTCGTCTTCTAGGGTCTGACTCGTTGCAAGACACTCGCTCTCCTGTTTTTGCTTTGCACCATTTTGTGTTTGCTGGAGGCAGCCAGGCTCTGTGTTTGATGCTGCATGCCGAGGCGGGCTTCCCGGGCTGTCCTAAGGAAGGGCCACAACCTGGGTGGGTTGATGGCCTCACTGTCCTGGAGGGCAGAAGTCCCAAATCAAGCCATGAGCAGCATGGGTTCCTCCTACAGGGTTGCGAGGAAGGATGTTTTCCTGCTCCTCCCCCTGCTGTCGGTGGCCTCTGTGGCTTGTTGCTGTGACACTATGACCTCAACCCCCTCCCCCCACAATAGGCCCCTGTCTCCACTCCCTGGGTGGAAAGTTCCCTCTTACAAGAACACAAGCCACTGGCGGGTGCTCACCCCAACCAGCATAATGTCATCTCAAGTAAGTGGCATCTGCAAAGACCCTATTTCCAAATGAGATCACGTTCCCAGATACCAGAAGATAGGACTTAAACATCCCTTTTTTCAACCCACGATATTGCCAAAACAACCTCAGCCAATTAAAAAAAGAAAAAACCCAACCTCATTCACTTAATCAATCAATAAAATTAAAAACGGATCCTGTAAGTCCCCAGCTAAAGTGTCCAGAGGCTCTACGGCCCTGGGATGGCATCAGCCCTCTCGAGAGGACAGCCCGCCCTCCTGCCCGCGGCCCCTGCTGGCCCAGTGTTCGCCGCGCCCCTCGAGAACCTCGTGCTCCGCCCACCGCATGGTCACTAACCTGGACACAGCTGCACATCTGCCGGGCGACTCTAACATCACAAGAACTGTTTGTAACAGCTGTGATGGCGTTTGTACGCCGATGGAAGTGTGTCTTCTCTCACTATCAAGCCCTTGGGAAGGAACATGTCTAGGATGCTGCCCAAAACATTTTGGAAACCCCTCTTTTAGAATTGCCTTCAAAGACTTCCGAAGACAAAGTCGTATTGTTTTTAACTCAAAACAGCATCAACGCCTTATCACTCTTACCTGTCCTTCAAGAGAGAAAGATCTGTCACTGCCAAGAATTGTCACAAGCTTAGATCTCAGAACTAATGACTATTTTCAAAAAGAGCAAAAACCCCCACAAAATAAAGAGGCAAAAAGAACCATTCTTTATCAACTCATGACACATATAGCTTCTTTTCCAAGTACAGAATTTTTACAAAGTACTAAGAAAAAGGCCATAAACTCAAAGAAAAAAATGGTTAAAGGCCCTGACCAGGTAATTAAGTATGAAATGAAGTAATCATATGGAAGGAGGCTGACTTCACACACACACACACACACACACACACACACACACACAGTAGCTACTGAGCTACTGGCTGGCTCGGGAGGAAAGCCTGTGAACCCTCCGTGAGATGAACAAGGCAATTTGGCAACATTATCCACATAGTGTATGAGCTGTTGGTTTGCAAAGTGGCCCAGGACTTGGACGGTGGGAGAGACCCAAGGTCGGGGCAGGGCACCCGACACAAGCAGGTGACAGGCCTAAGTGCCAGGAGAACTTCCTACGAGGCTTGTCCTGGGCCCCAAGGCGAGGAGGTCTCCACCTGCCACATCTTCAGGTTTGTAGAAAACCCTTAATGGACTGAGCCACATCCAGATGTCCTCCATACCACGTTGCTTTCCCAAGGCCGCCCCCCAAACAGCTCCGAGCAGTAGGCAGAGCGCAGGCTCCAAGGGCAGCACAGGGCTGGGCGATCTTTCATCCCCTGCGAAGCAGGCAGTCGCCCTCCCAACAACCCCCAACACATCCCTGTCCCCCAGGAACCACCCCACGGATATACTTAACCGTGTATAAGATGACTTAGGCACAAAGAACTTCTTTGCAGCTCATCTGTTAGGGAGGAATGGAGATAACCTCGTTGGGTCCTGCTAGGACCGGCCGGTTAAATGACGCTGCATTCATGAAACCAAGTTCTATTCCGATGCTGAGAAATGAGCGCATTCCTCGAGGCCTACCACAACACTAGGCCTAAGAAAGCACGGTGTGGAACGGTTTACAAACTTTATACTCTGCGTCCAAACTGCATGTCGTGGAAACGGGGAGAGAATGTACAGGCACCGCACGCACACAGAAGCAACCGCCTAGCCTGCACAGCCCGGGCTTCCGGAAGGGCTGACGGGCGATGCGATGCACACAGAGAGCGGGTGCCTCTGCACCCGGGAGCCTGTGGGCTCGGAGCCGGCCCCCTGCAGGCACGCTCTGCCCCTGCTGCCCTCCGGGACTTGCGTTTTATGATGCAGGATTTCCATGGGATGGGTTCCAAAAATGTTCTCAAGAACTTCACAGCTTACTGATCATTTAAATAATCTCCCTCAGCTACCATACAGGTGACATTTACAATTTTTCTATTAATTCTTTGATGACACGCGTTGCTCAAATGTCCCCCTGTCTAGATGTAGACTTCAATGACGAGGAGAAAGTCTTACTTCTCCTGTTGCTTATTTGGCTTCCAAGCATCAGTAAAACAAATGGCAGCGGTAATATCTTTTCATCTATTTCTCATAATGATGGCACTAAACTCAACAAGATTAAAAAATATATCCGCAGAACAGGACCTTAAGCTTTTTGAATTATACCCAAGGATTCAGCAGTATTTTATGACATGTTACTTCTCTGTGTGATTCCAGCTTTTCATGATTTTCTGTGTGTATTCCTGAGTCAGTACTGTCCAGCCACACATTCATATAAATCAGTTTCCAAACATGAAATTACCAAGATTTGACTCAAATATCGTGTATTGCTGCATTTACAAATATTATGAACTGTTTACAACATGCCACAAAAAACACAGACTCTTTTAGACCTACTCTTTTTTTTTAAATATTTTATTTATTCGAGAGAGAAGGAGAGAGAGTGAGAAAGAGCCATGAGAAGGGAGAAGGTCAGAGGGAGAAGCAGACTCCCCATGGAGCAGGGAGCCCAAAGCCGGGCTCGACCCCAGGACTCTGGGATCATGACAAGAGCTGAGGGCAGTGGCTCAACCAACTGAGCCCCCAGGTGCCCTCTTAGACCTACTCTTAAAAAGACAGAGAAGAGAGAGAAATAAAAATAAGACTAACCAAAAAAAAAAAAAAATCTCAAGAACGAACCTTCTAGTGGTCTGGTTATAGAAAACACTTACTCAGGGTTCCATTTTTTTTTTTTTAATTGCCCCACTTCATGGGTCTTCAGTTTTCCAGCTAATTAGTGGTGGCCAGGATGTAAGAATCAGACAGCTATTCCTCAAAGGAGCTCAAGTAAACCTGGGTTTTCTGAGCAGATGCAGAGGATATCCAGCAACCAAATCTGGGCTGCTGTTGGAGCCCAGGGCAAGTGGACTCCGGCTGAATGGTCTCTTCTTGCCCTTGGCCAGACGCAGCCATGTCCACCCATTCTAAGACCTCTGGGTCTGCTGTCTCTTCTCCTCCCCATTCTGCAGAACAGCTGTCCCTACCAGTTCCCAGTCTCAAGGCCAAGTCTTCAAGACCAGAGCCCCACTGTGGTGCTGTCCCTGCCAGTCAGAACCCTTCCTCTATGCCCACAGTCCCCTGAGTGAGACCCAGAGGGAGCCACGCTCTGCCCAGACCAGGATACAGAGGGCCCCTCCTAGCCCAGGCTCTGGGCAGGGTCAGTAAGCTCATCCAGAACCCAGTGGAACGTCTGGGTGACTTACAGGAGCCATGGGGAGGCTCTCCAGAGCTCTTCCGCCTGGGGGGACATCCTTGGGCCATCTGGGTTGGCATCCAATCCAACATCACCTCCCACTGAACCCCTCCCCTAAACGTAGCCGTGAAGTGTGGGCACCGCTGTTGTCCCCAGGTGCCCCTCCCCCACGCCAGCCAACGCCCCCGAAGACGTTGGTGCCAGGTGAGGCAGATGAGAAGGGAAATGGGGCTCAGCCTACAAATGCGTCGATGTATCTTGTACAAAACCCAAGGTATCCAGAAGGGTCATTCCAGAAATCAATGTTTGCTTCAAGAGTGTGTGGAAATGTTAAAAGGTATTACACATTTCCCTGCAAATATGATCTTATATTGCCCGCTTATGAATTTTTCATGTTTAGCAGCTATCGTCAGTGTGAATCTCAGTTCTCGACTTCGGCGACCTGCCCTCTCTTGTCTGTCCGGCCTTGCTTCTGAGACAGTTGTTCCCTCCACACTCTCCGTCACTTGCAGAACTTTCCGCATCCTGCGGGGTTGTTGTTTTTTCTCCATCATGAGCACTTACTGTTGTAAAAATTATGCGGAAGTACTTTCGTTTCTAGGTTTGCAGAAGCACTAACGGTCGGTTTATTCTGGGTGAAACGGGAGGTGGGGAAGCAGGGGGCGCTCACCGCGAGCCCCCCCCCCCGGAGTGTGGCCCACCCGTGCCCTGTCCTCCGCTCTCGAGGAATCCGATCAGGAAAGGTCTGAAACCGGGTCCTGGGAAACGAAAGTAGTGAAGAGCCTGCATTTCATTGGCCTCTCCGGTGGCATTTGCACGGTGTCATGAATCAAGCCTCAAAATCAGGTTACAGTGTTACAAAGTCAGACTTCCCATCATCAGCCCACAGAAAATTGTGTTTTGAAGGAAGGCAGGAGACCTTTTAAATGCTCCCGACTCCAGCTGGATTCTGCATTTGTGTGAGGCTGCCCTTGGCTGCCCCCGTGCTTCCGCGAGAGTGTCTATTGCACAGACGAATACATGGCATTTTCCATAAAATCGGCGATGACTGCATCTGCCGAGCCCGGACGGCACAGCTACCCATCAACACACACCTCGTATAAATTTCCACAATGAGCCAGACATGATTAAATAATTTTTGTAGAACAGCCTTTGAAATTTTGCTTTTATCTACATTTTTTATAATAGTCAGCAGAGAACTGATTGCATCCCTCCCAGAAGAGAATAATTTGGCATTTTAAAGAAGTTCGGAGGCACACATTAGCACAAAAAACACATCACGCTCCCGCGCATCAGGCCCGCACGTCTCAGAGGCCGAGCCCCGGCACTTTGTCTCAGCTCTTCCAAACGCTATTTTTTAAAAGCATCCAGATGTCTATCCTGAAGGCAATTATTTCCTTGAAGCTCATAAAGAGTTGGAGACAAACAAAAAAATACAATTTAACATTTGGATGTTTACCTCCCCAGCTGTAGCAGTTGAACACTGAATGCACCACGACCCTAGAAGTTGTGGGGGAAAGAGCCGTTGTATAAACTGAGCCGCTGACAGTCTGCATAGACCCTGCGGTCCCTTGGGAAGCCGGTCAGCGCCTCCATGGGGGGTAGAGTAAATGCCCACTTGACTAGTCTCCATCGCTCAGTCAAACCCGAATCTAGCTATGTCTGGGCGGGTATCTTGGCAGACACGATTAATGTCTACAAGCTGTTGCCACTAAGAAGATGAGTTTGAGAATGTGGGGGGAGCTTATCCTACCAGCTGGAGGCCTTCCGCGCAAACACGAAGGCTTCCGGGAGAAGAAGGCATTCCAGCCCAGCCGGCGGCGTCAGCTTCTGCTGGGGCCCCAGCCTGCCCTCCGGCCTGCAGACTCTGGTCTCCACTGTTTGTGATTGACACCCTTGGAATGACCTTCACGGGAGATGGCCCATGATCGGACCCCTGCGTAGACCTCTCTGCCTCCTATTGGTTCTATTTCTCTGGAGAACCCTGACTGACCCCTTCTCCCACTGGAATAATAATCAATTTATAATCCACCTCTGAGAGGTTTTGTAAGGATAAGAGCCCTGTGAATGTCCTGAGATACATTGTCTTCATAAATAAATTCTTTATGGCATTGGGTCCATTTTTTTCAAGCCATGATCCGAGTGTCCTGAACAAATTGCCTGTGTGGCTAACGTGGCCAGAAGCAGCAGGACAGCTTCCAACCAGTTTTTGTTATGTCCAGGATTAACCTAGAGGATCTGACTCTTTGTGACAGGGGCCGTGTGCACTCCAGGGAGCGGGCAGAACTTCCAGGGCCACGCGGGGCGCAGAGGCTCCGGGTGGATCTGCAGAGGCCGCCCCACACCCTCCTGCGGCGTAAGGAGAGTCTGCACCGAATACTTAATCGGCGTTACCCGCACGTCTCTGTCGACTTGCTACACATTTGTCTCATCTCCCAATTTAGATCATCGTAGCTACCGTCAGACGCACGCAGGAAGAACATCATTAACTCTTCAGAAGAGATCTGCGGGATGGCCTCTCTCTAGAAAACACCTACGAACCCTCTAAATGCCAAGTAGAAACTGCAGATCAAGCTGCCATTTCCTAGAAGATATCGTCACAGGAAGAGAAACTGACGGGGGTGACAGGTGGCTTCTCCACCAGCCCTGACTCCTCACGGATCCCACCTCTGCAGCATGGCGTTGTTAACAAGACGCTGTCAGTTCTGGGTCTCAACCCACGGCGTCCGTGATTTTGTAAAAGTGGGTTCAAATTAAAAATGGAATTACAAATAATTCACTTAAAGTGAATGAAGGGAACTTTCTTTCCAAAGAATCTTATGTTTTTTTATTTTACCTTTTTAAAGATTTTATTTATTTCAGAGAGAGTGTGAAAGCACAAGCATGAGAGCACTGAGCAGAGAGCCCGACGCGGGGCTCCATCCCAGGACCCTGAGATCGTGACCTGAGCCAAAGGCAGAGGCTTCACCAACTGAGCTACAGAGAAATCCCTAAAAGAATCCTGTGGTTTTTAAATTTTTCTTTGTAAATCTGGACTTTTTTTTTTCCTTTTCTCACAGCAGGGGTCAGGCCGGTCCATAGTGAGAGAGAGAACACACGCGTGCTCCGTGAGGCCATGGCATCTAATTCAGGTTGACTGGTCCTTCCGGCCATGTCTGTCTTGTAACTATCACCGGGATGGTCAAGTGTGTATTTGCCCATTTGGGAGTGTGATTCTTCTGGGGCTCTTGAGTAGATTAAATACCTCACAAAGCAGAGACTTTTTACTCTTACGTTACAACAAAAACTAGTAGTTGTACTAGTCCTTCAAAGTTTCCTTGTGTTTCCCACGCATTCTCTTCCTTCCTCTCACGACATCCTGCAATTTTCCCTGCAGATGAGAAGTCGTGCCTTGAAGAGAGCCCGTGGCCCAGGTGACAGGGTGCGACGGATCCGAGGAGCTGCGGTGAAGCAGGACGTCCGCCCCAGGCCGGGGTCCGTCACCGTCAGCACGTGTCCTGCTCTGCGATCTCCCGCCCTGGCGTCTTTCCGAGCTCCGCCCCGGACACGGAGCGGACTCACATCCCGCCTGCAGAGTTCAGAGTCAGGACGCCTCCCTGCGAGAGCTCCTCCTTTGCTGTGGACCACGGAGCACAGGTCCGCACAAACACACACATCTTCGTTCTGTTCGGTTTCGAGGTGTTACTCCAGCAGCCGGCTCGACTCTCGTATCCTCGGGGAACACGCAGGATTGAGGACGGATGCAAGACACAGGACACCCTGCATCGGACTCACGTAGAAGACACTGACTCCCAGCAAGGCCATCAGCCCGTCACTGAGGGCCACTCTGAGCAGTGAGGACGCTGGCATCTCTCTCTGGGTGGAAATGGGGAAAAACCAGCTGACGATATTCTGCTAAGTAGGAAAAGCGGAGAACAAAATAATCCAGCACAATGACAGTTTTCTTCATACCGAGGGAAGGACAACATTTGAAGGAGAAAACGCACACTACGCCTGAGTCATTACATCTCAGGAGAATAGTGATCTGGAGCTGTTTATTCTTTAAAAACGTGTCTCTGCATTTTCTTTTAACATTTTATTTATTCATTTGACACAGAGAGAGACGGAGAGCACACCAGCAGGGGCCGTGGCTGGCAGAGGGAGAAGGAGAAGCAGGCTTTCCCAGCCGGGGATCCATCCCAGGACCCTGCGACCGTGAACTGAGCGGAAGGCAGATGCTTTGCCGACTGAGCCATGGAGGCGCCCCAAGTCTCTGCATTTTCCAACTTTCAACCATAGGCAGGTAGTGCTTGGTGACACCATGTGTAACAGGCAGGCAAAGTCTGTTCCAATCCCCCTTTGTTGCTGGTCGCCTGGTCACCATTATCCCACTGTCCATCCCTCCGGGCCCCCGAGGGTCAGGGCCAGGACCAGCAGGAACGTGCAGGGAGGGCTCTGGACCCCCACCTGAGCACCAGCGGGGCATGAGCCCTGGTCCTGGTTTGCAAGAGAAGCATCTTGGAACACCTCAGCACCTGGAGTGCACTTTCCATTTAGCAGAGAGACCACACGTCACCGGTGCTCAGCGGCCCACAGTGGCACGGCCACCATCCAAGGGCCGGCCACTGACTCCCATCCCATGGCAGGAGCACTCAGACCCACTGGCAAGGTGCGACTGCGGACATGTACATACGTGCAGACATATGGAGAGAAGGGGCTGGAGAGGAGAGAGAGAACAGGACCAGAAAACACTTGGAAAGGCCGGTTGAGCCCCCTAAGATCCCTGAATGTTAACTGAATGTTAACAATGGAATGTTGTTTAGCCAGTGAGCAACCTCACCCTGCGGGAGTTCAACGCTCTACAGCCTTGGGGCGTGTGTGTGCAGGCGAAGCCACAAGTGCCACAAGGGCTTGGTCCTTTTCCTCAGGCGTTAGGAGGGACCCACCTGCCCTGACGCGGCTCGGGTGCACAGGTACCTCAGGGAGGAAGGAGTTTGTGCCCAGGCTGTCCCCAGCACTCTTGAGGCGGCGACACATCTCTCTCTCGCTTCCTGCTGTGATTTCAAGTCACCAGCCCTGAGTTCCTGTGCAGGCGGCAGGCGGCGTTTCGAAGAGAAGGTCCACGCTGCCTCCACGCTGCCTAAGAGAAAGAGCATCCTGAACCCCTCCAGCGCTCCGTCTCCCCGGAAACAGGAGGTCGTCTTCATTACTCCTGCCTAACCTCATCAATCTCTTGTTTTCTGGCCTCCATCCAGTGTAATCTGCTGACCTGGTTGTGAACATCCCGCGTGGTTATTTCACTGACAGTTTTATTTCTGGTGTGTATTAAAATGCACGGGTGCACCGCAGACAGCCAGCCCTTATAGGGTGCCCGGCCCTGCTTGGGCACCCCACACCCACCATCTCACGTGACCCTCACGGCAATCAGAGGGATAAGGGCAGAACTACTGCCGCCATTCACAGTGCAGGGCGGAGTCGTGCCCAGGCTAAGCTGCTCACCCCAGGTCACACATTGGAGAACCGAGGCTGGCCCCTGACGGTCTGTCTCCTGTGTCCATGCTTTTACTACGACACACTCAGTGTGTCACCATGACAAAAATCTCCTTTACCTGCATGTCACATGTAAGTGGGAGCTGTTGCTGCTTCTGGTGGGGCTGATAACATCTTCCTGAGCCAGCCGGAGTGATGCCGTCCCTGTGGGTCCTCACGGCTCAAGCAAGCTCAGCCGGCCCCACCAGAAGCTCCAGGGTCTCATCTGAAGATTGAATCCAAATGAGGCACCTGAGCTGCCAGAAGCATGGAGGAAAAGAATGACATTCTGGTGTGAAGCCCAGAGAGCAAAGGGGACCCTCGTCACGGCACCTGAGCTGCCACGTCAAGCTGTACCTGAAGGCAGCTTTCCTCCTGAACGTTCTGGGGCAACATGCAACAGAGTCCTTTTGTTCCGCAAGTTGCCGCTCATGTTGGTTTTCTCCTACTTGCGCCCAATAAATGCTTTGCCCCAGCAGTGTCGTTACGAGCAGCTTGGTACTGAATGAATCTGGAATGGGCTGCACAGGAGGTGGGCAGTGATTGGCCACCCCTGACCTTTTAAAGCAAGCATATGGCTAAACGACCTCGGCTGGCCATTGGCACTCGGGGGACAGACAGCCACAGGATTTGGGAATGGTGGGACGGTTCCAAATTTGGGAGATCGCTAAGCCCTCAGGAAATAGATCCTCGACGCTGACCCCCTGCTGCGGACAGAGGAGCCGCAGACGATGGCGTGCTGTCCTGAAGACCTGTCTCCCCCCAGCATGCAGTCCACAGTAGGGGCCGTCCAGGGACCAAGAGCTTTGCAGGCGTCTCTCCCGCCAGGGCTGACCAGTGTCAGCAGGGAAGCGGGAACTTAGTAGAAAGGAAGGTGGAGGCAGAGAGGAGAAATGATCTTCAGGCTGTTCCCAGGCAACTGGCTGTCCTTCGTCTCTGGGGCTGTTGGTGGAGGTTCAGCCACCGGCAGGGCCACACCACTGGGCAGGGAGGGCGCGCCTTCCACCTTCTACTTAATGGCCCTGAGGCAAAGCACTTAAATGCTAAGTGGGGCAGAGGGAGGACTTATTCTAGGAGCTGAGTCCCTGCCCCAGTGAACTACTCACACGCAGGGACTGAGAAACGGGCCTGGCATTATCAAGCAACCAACAGGAAACAAAAAGGGCAGAAGCCCAACTTGTTAGAAAAGACTGTACTGCCAGCACGACTGGAAACCCACAGCCGGTCTCCTGGCCCCCAGGCAAACGCCCGGGCCCTCCGTCTCTCCAGCCGAAGGCGGCTTCACCGGGTGGTGATGGAAGGGGCACCCCCAGGGCCAGTCCCTGAGGGACCGATGGGCCCAGGCCTATGGGATTCTGTCCCAGACACAGGCCACATGGGGACCCGGGCTGCTCGGTCCATCCCCAGACGGTCCGTGCCGTGGGTTTGCCGTTCTCCCTTCCACGGGAGCTTCCGTCACCTTCGCCCTTGCTTCCCTCTCCGGGGGACGGGGCAGCCACAGCGCGCAGACCCCCGGGAGCTACCCCCAATGGGGTGAGAGGGCTTGGTCTCCCCTGGAGTCCTGCGCTAAGAGCTGGTGTGAGCCTGGCTGAGGTCTGGCTTCACCGCAGGGAAGGCGAGGTGAGGGCACGTGCGGAAGCCCGGGGGGCCCTGCCGTCTGCTTGCTGCAGACCTCACTGCTCAGAGCCCAAAGTCCCCACCTTCAGCCCCAGATGCCGTCTCCAGAAGCACGTGCACGCCCCGCAGCTGCCCCCATGCCTTGGCTCAAGGAATCCCACTCCCCTGGTTCAGGCCAAGGACTGTCCCAAGACTTAAGACGGTCCCAGCCCATGGGGCCCCTGGACTCATAGGGCAAAGCTTGGAGCCCCAGGGCCGGCAGCCACCCTGAGGGATAACTTGGGGAGATGCTCCCCAGGGATGGAGGTGACCCTGAGGAATTCAGAGACTGGGGAGAAAAACCGGGTCCTGGTCATGACATTGGATCTGCCGGGGCACCCCCACACCCCCACACCTCAGCCACAAGGGAGGATACATTTTCCTTCTCCGTGAAGCATGCGCCGCTCGGCACTGGCCGGCCAAGCCACCGGGAAGGCTGCTGCGGGAGAGAGGGAGATGCTTCCCAGGCCTGTGCGGGCCCTGGGTGGTCAGTGAGACCCCGCTGGGGCGGACGGGACTCCGGAGTGGGCAGGTGAGGGGCAGGGCACGGGGGATGGGGCAGCAGCAGGAGGCGTGGATTTCTGTAATTACAAAGGTCAGCTCTGAGGGCCCAGGGTCTTCAGGAAGTGAAACATTTCTTCAACTCTGGCACAGAAGAGACTGCTTTTCTTTGGGTAGACCTGATTGTATTCTTAGGCTACCACAGAGAGATCACCGATGATCCCACACAGTCCATGCTCATTTACATTCTTTTAATAGCCTGTGGTTCGTATCCTGCCAAACAGAAGCAGATTCTATTTTCCTGACCCAAACCAACCTCCGAAGTTGTTGCTTTTGGTTGCCATAAGAACAGCTATGTATAAATGTTTGATCCCAGAGACGGGAACGCAGATATGCAGACTAATTGAATAATGGTGGGGTTTCTTTCGTATCGCCGATTAGTATCAAATGTTTTAGGGTGTAATGTAAGTAAAAAGCACAAAGAACACGCACTCATTTCCGTGAGAACTCCTGGGTGTCGCTTACCTGAAGGATACCTGTCGTTAGCCAGGAGCGTCACCTACAAAATCAGATCCTCATAACGGTAGGGAAGAGCGTGGTACAGGACAGACTTGCCAGGGGCAAGGTTTGCTGGAGGCCGGGGGATTCATAAAGTATGAAACAACCCCAGTGCCATTTCACTAGGACTGGGAGCAAAGTCACAGGAACACGGGGTCTGCAGGCCTGGAAGAGATGCACCCGGTGCTGGGCTCCTCCTGTTTAATGAGGGCGTCCGCCTGCCGGACACGGACCACAGAGGGGCTGTTGGGTGCTCGTGCAGCCGAAACAGCCCAAACAACCCCGCTGCATTCCTAGTCTTTTGTTTCTTAAAAAGGGCTTCCAGATTTTATGAGCTTTGGGCCCCGCAAAACATGCACTGAAGCGTGTAAGGAAAGGTTAAAGGAGAGACATTTACGTCCTTGAGAAGCACTTTCAAACAGGATCGTGGGCAGTTAAGGGCCCTTCTCTCCGGAAGGGTCCATCTGCGTCCAGACAGGCTGTCCTGTCTCACATCCTGAAGAGTAGCTGCTTCCCCCCCCCCCCCCCCCCCCCCCCCCCCCCCCCCCCCCCCACGGGGGGGGCGCCGCGCCCCCCCCGCCCCCCCCCCCCCCCCCCCCCGCCCCCGTTCGAGAACTCCCGGAAAGGAGGGTGTGCGGGCACTGTCTCCGACTGCCCCCAACTCCCGCCGGGCTGTCACCCCGGTCCTGGCGAAGGTGACCCAAGGCCTGCCCAGGGTCCCGGGAGCCCCCACCGCAGGGGCGCCTCCTCGCAAGAGTCCTGGGCTGGCTCCTCCCCCCACCTGCCCCACCGACGATGCCAGGGGGAGCTTCTGCAAACGACTCCTCCGAGCTCCCACCCAGGCCCCTCCATTAAACACACCCACTCAGTGTCCGCTCAGACCGAGACAGGCGCATCTGGGCGCGCTCCGGACCCCTCCCTCGTTGGTGGCCAAGTCACTCCTCCCGCGGCTCAGGCCCTGCGCGGAGCGTCCGCAGCTCCACGGACTCTCTCCCCTGCTCTGTCCCCGGCCGCACTGGGCTCCTGGGATTCCAAACGCGCTCCTCCACCCCCAGCGCCGAGACATCTCCGGGCTTCCATCGGCATCTGCGACCCCTCCCCGGTGGTGTTCTTCCTTCCCCTCGACTCTTCTTTACAAGGCTCAGGTCCTGATCTTCCGCGGGCAGCTGCTTACGCGGCCTCCACCCGCCCGTGATGCTTCCGTCGGGGGCGCTGGGCGCACAGAGCTGTGGCCCAGTCGCTGGGACAAGGCGGACGCGGAGGAGATGCGCGCCTGCCCGCCCGACCTTGCGCTGTGGAGGCTGTCCTTGAGCCTGTCCTTGAGCGGGGCCCGCGGCGGAGGGCTGTGCGGGGAGGAGTCCGGCCGCTGACGGAAACACCCTCCCCGGCGCCGGCTGCTAATGGAGCGTTATCTGGGCACCCCACCTGCCCTTACAGACCCTTATCTCTCCCTCGCTCCTCAGACCACCCGGCAGAAGCCTGCCTACCAGTGAGACCCCTCCCTCTCCCTCAGCGTCTGCCCCTGCCCAGCCTGTCCCAAAGGCTCTGCCTCCCGACTGTCCTCCGCAGAGGGACCGGTGTGGCTCCGCCACCACATTCTGACTCTGGCCCTTTCCATAAACACGGCGAGTATCTCTCTCGGGCCTACGGTGCCAGGTGCCGTCCACATGCTTGCAGTGCAGTCGGGAACAAGATGCGGCAGAGATGTCTGCCCCGCTGTGCCCTCCTGCAGCCCCAGACCCTGTCGGGCACAGGAAGCAGATCTCACCCCACAGCCGCCTCGAGGACTCGGGGATGCAAAGCCCTTCCTGCTGGAATCCGCAAAGGCCCAAGCAGGATCGGCGAAGTATTACTGCCATAGTCTACGGAGGGCTCTCTCCACGCTAGTCTCGGCCACTGACCCAAGCTCCCCTGAGTGCTGGAGACCACCGTCCTGAAGCCGGGCCACCAGCCCTCTGCTGGCTCCGGAAACCCTGCATCTCTGGGGTGGGACGGGGGTGTTCACCCCACTGCTTCTGCCTTGCTGCTGGCTCTGTCTCTCTCTTCTGCACCAGCCGGTTCCCCCAAACCCTGTTGTCCCTCAGCCCTTCATGCCTCCGGCTTGCTGGGGGGGAGTGGCCTGCCTGACCCCTTCCCCATCTGGCCGCACACGCTGGGGAGCGCGCAGAGAGACCCCGGGTCTTCTCTGGCCAGTGCAGGTGCCCCTGCGGCCGTGACCCTGCACATGGGCTGTGTGGGCTAGGGGTGGGGGTGCTGCGGGGACAGCCACCGTTGGGGAAGGAGTCTAGGAGTGCCGTGTTGGGGCTGTTGCATGTGTAGCTAAAGTCTAGAGCTCTCAAGTGTTTCCTTGTCCACATGAGTTATTTTAATTGCCCTTTTGGAGTTCACGCCCCTTGTCTACTGGTACTTGTGACCTGAGCAGAGTCTATCCATGTACCAACGGAAATTTATGGTGAAACAGTCAACCTTCAACCCTATTCTGGTAAATTATCAGCTTTGCGAATATCACCGGCAAATTGTTCATTACAGACCAGGATGAAATGAAGTTCAGTCCTTGCCCAGCCAAAATATAATTACAAAGTTAAGTCTATTGATGAGGAAAACAAAGCAAACTCAAAAAGGCATGCAGTCCCATCTCCCAACAATTATTAAGATTAATGTGTTTACTTCCTTTTGCTTGGGTCAGTTGTAGTTATCTCCACAGAACAAAAGTCACTCGAATGGATAAGGAAGATGTGGTCCATATACACTATGGAGTATGACGCCTCCATCAGAAAGGACGAATACCCGACCTTTGAGGCCACATGGACGGGACCGGAAGAGATGATGCTGAGTGAAATAAGTCAAGCAGAGAGAGTCAATTATCATACGGTTTCACTTATTTGTGGAGCATAGCAAATAGCATGGAGGACATGGGGAGTCAGAGAGGAGAAGGGAGTTGAGGGAAATTGGAAGGGGAGGTGAATCATGAGAGACTATGGACTCTGAAAAACAACCTGAGGGTCTTGAAGGGGCGGGGGTGGGAGGTTGGGGTACCAGGTGGTGGGTATTGGGGAGGGCACGGATTGCATGGAGCACTGGGTATGGTGCATAAACAATGAATTCTGTTACGCTGCAATAAAGAAAGGGTCACTGAGTGTGTCCTACACTCAGCCTCTTGCGCAGCCTGCCCCCTGCAGAGCGGCGTGGCTCATTTCCCCTCTCTTGTCCAAAGACCCCTTTCAAGTGTATTCAGCAAAATGAACCTCTCTTTTGTTAAGGTGTGTGGCCCTCTCCAGGTAAAGCACAAAATACCGGCCCCTGCTTCCGCCTCCAGAGGGAGGGGGACGACCCCAAGGCTGGGTCTTCCAAACACCAATCCGTTGTTCTACTGAAGTCTTCCTGGCTGTTTGACGGATCCCCGAACGTGAGTCTGGGGACACTGTGTCCCCACACAACAGGCACAGTGGGATTTTATAAATACTTTACAAAGAGTTATAACTGGCAAACCTGACATTTGCAGGGATGACAGTTGGCGTATGTGCATTTTCTATAAAGCACTGGAAATCAGCAGTGATTCCGTGTGACCTGTGGGGCTCTCCACCGCCCAGCCTTCACTCAAGTCTTCAGTCAAGGGACCCCAGGCCCTCCGCGGCCCACTCACCCCAGGAAGAAGCAAAGAGACATCTGTGGGTGGGGGGGAGCTCTTTGTGTCGCCGAAACAGGCCCCCAGAAGAAGTCCGGTTTCTGGATGGCCCTGGCCTGACCTTTAAGAAGTCGGGGGCAGGGGGTGGGCACTGAGAGCTGTGATGAGTGATCTGAGTCAGGAGCCGGAGCCGGGTTTGGGTCACTGCCGTGGGCGCCCATACTGTGCGTCTGACTCCCTTATCCCGCCCTGTTCGTCCATTTCTGAAACAGAGGCAGAAAAAGTAGCAAGTTTGGCACAACCAGCATTCTCCTTCCACGGCCCCTGAGGACCCCCGTGCAAGGTCGGGAACATCATGTTCTCTCCTCTCAACCTGTCTCTCCTGAGGAAGGCATCAGGTTCAACACTTGTCGCCGGAGACGTATGTCTCGTAGAATCATCCGCATCTGAGTGTGGCTGCTGGATCCCGGGGGAACATGAGGACAGCTGGTTGGGGCGGGCAGCCCCGAAGCCGCAGACAGCTGGCCCAGGGGACAAGGGCTCCCTGCCTCTTGCCAAGCACCAGACTTCCCCCGTCTCCTAACATACACGATCGAGTCCCTGCGGGCTCCGGGGAGTCACATTCGGTCCGCTGACCGGGAATCTGAGTCAGGGTGGACGCCAGCGTCTGGGCTCTCCCTCCTGCCTTCGCACTGCCAGGAGGAGGCCAAGAATGCAGGGAAAAGTCCATCCGACCACCAGATCCGTGTGTCCAGGCGGCTAATGTCCAGACCGCAGGCTTCCTCTGCGTGGAGAGGATGACCCTGGCCACAAGCCGACAGATGCTCGAGTAGGGCAGGCCCCAGGGCTCGCCCTCCTCCCTGGGCATTTTCTGGTCTGTTTTGTGTGTGCCCTTTGCCTGCCTCCTCCGCGGAAACCTGCGCTTTCCAGCCGAGAACCTGTTCGGGTGCCAGGATCCACGCAAAGTTCTTCACCTGGGGTTCCCAAAGGCCGGGCTTGGCGGTGTCGGGAGCGCTAACCCGGGCACTGCACCGGGGATGGGGTGGATTCCGGCCAGCAGCCCAGCTCCGGACCCGAGTCCCCATGCTGTGAAAAGGGACTCGGGTGCGGAGAAGAGACGTTCTCTTGGGTCCCTCCCGGCGATGGCGGGTGGGGGTAGTTTCAGAGGTTAAGGCCCAGGAAAGGTTCGGAGAGCAGGGGTTCTGGGCAGCCAAATGCGACCTCGCCCCGCTGGCGCCGACTCTGAGCCCGGGTCCCCACGCGACCGCGGCCCTCCGCGTCGCCAGGCGGTCCCCGAGGGGGTCCGGGCGGCTGGCGGCGCGGGGCGGGGCGGCAGGTGGGCGGGCTCCGCTCGGCAGCCGTGTTTACCTGGCTCGCAGGAAGCCCGGGCGGCGGGGGCGGGAGGCGGGGTGCGCGCCGGGCCCTGGAGCAGCCGCCCTCAGTCACCGCCGCGCGCCAGCGAGGACGAGCCTGCGGCCCCGGCGGCCCGCGTCTCCCTCCCCGGAAGGCAGCGCCGGCAGCGAGCTCCGGGAGCCGGCTCCCCACGAGTGGGGCCCGGGCTGCGGAGAGGCGGCCTGGGACCCCGCGGCGCCCTCGGCCTCGGAGCGGCGGACTCGAGGTGGGTGATCGCGGCGGGGGCGGGCGGGGCGGCCCCGGGCTTGGTGTGCGCGCCCCGGAGCGGGGCCCCCGGCGCTCTGGGCGGGACCCGGGGCGCGGGGCTGTCCTGGGCAGCGGCGCAGGTGGCAGCCCGAGGTCTCGCTGCGAGTGGGTGGGCGCGGGTGTGGGCGCCGGTCTAGGGCGGCGGGCGCTGGAACCCGACGGGTTTCCAGGTGTGGCCTCTGGCCAGGCCCCGAGGCCAGGTCGCGGGAAGGGCGCGCGGCCTAGAGGTGGCGGTGGGGGTGGGGTTTAAGGGTGACAGGTGTGGAAGGTCAAAAGAGGCCGCTCCTGGCGACATGGAGACGGGTGCTGGTGGCGAGCCGAAGGGCAGGCTGGGGGTCCCTGCCAGTTCTGAGTGCTAGTTCCACGCGCGGAGCCCCGCGGACGCCTCCGCACCCCACCCCGGAACGAAGCAAGTTTCTCTCTGATCACGGAGTGGGGGGGGGGGGGGACTGGAGACTCGCCTGGCTTCCGCTTTCGCCGGGCCTGTCCCAGCTCCAGTGCGCGCTGCCTGCAGCCGCTTGCAGAGGCCACCTGCGGCCACCTGCACCCACCTGCAGCCCCCGGGGCCCACCTGCGGCCACCTGCGCGTCTGGCGCCTGTGACTGGGGGCGCGTGCTCCGCCTTGGCCCGGCTTGGTGGGTGGTGGCCCCCACGACGTGTTCTGCCCTCACTGCTCTGACGCCCCTTGGCTCTGGGTCTCCTGGGATGCTTGGTGGCAGCTCCTGGTTTCTTTCAAGGCCCCCTTTCGTCCTCAGTTAGGGAAGGCAGAGTGGGGTTTACAAAACAGTTAAGTTTCTTCGGGGATCTCAGTAAGTCTCTGGCAGGAAACAGGCAAATTCTGGTTCCTGTTCTGTGTTTTCCAATTGCGACAACGTGAGAATCAACAACGAGTGTGCGTTCAGCTCCACAGCCGTGGCAGGCGCGGGAGGGGGCTAGGGTGTGCGCTGAGGGGTGTAAACATGGTTGGGGGGGGGCCTGGCTGACTAGGGAGGGACACCCACACTCGGCTGGAAGTTTTTCAGAGGAAGCAAGGTGTTGGAGCTCCCTAATAGCGCTGGTTATTGGAGACTGTCACTCACCAGGGACCGGACATTTTACAGCCCACGGCCCACAGGTCAGGGGCCAGCGGGCACCAAGGCTCACTGGGAGGCCACCCGTGGGCGGCAGTGGGGCCCGCTGGGACATCACGGCCTGTGCGTGGAGCTGGGGAGCCCAGACCAGAGCGGCCCTTCTTGAAGGGTGGCCCAGGGGACCTGCTGGAGGCCGTCGGCCTAATAACATGTTTCTACCAGACAAGGAGAAGGGCCCAGTAGCAGTTTTATGTTTTTAAGTGGGACAAACAAAAGCCTGAAGGGAAGGGATCCAGTTAGAAGTGACCGTATAGTGCTGGTTAGCAAGATCTCTCAAGGGTTTAACTATTCTGAAATGACTGCTTTTATGAACTCGGGGGGGACCAAAGCTCTTTGGTTCAAATCCACTTTGGAAGTCTTTCTGACGGATCGCGATTCTGCTCGACGGTGAGACAGTGTAGGACAAGTGCTTTCTCTGGGACTTGGCTTGACTTGCCCCGCGGGGGGTTGGGAAGGTCGGGTCTTGCTGCCAGGGTCCCCGGGGGCAGTGAGTGCTGGTGGCGGAGGATGTCGGCAGTTTTCTTGCCACCTGAACTGACAAGCGTTAGTTGGATCACGTGGTCACCAAGAGTCTGGCGGGGTCGCCCCACCTGTGGGCTGTGCGCGCTTCCTTTCAGCCGCGGCCCACACTGTCCCTCCCCCTCCCCGAGCCCCTGGCACCACTCCTCTTGTTCCCCAATTTCTGTAACTTCGTCATTTCGAGAATGCTGGATGAACGGAGTCACACAATACGTAGGCTTTCTCAATCGGCTTTTTTCACCAAGCGCCATTCTCCTGAGGTCTGTTCGGGGTGAGTCTATGTTCTTTTTCATTCCTGAGCCGTGTTTCGTGGCGTGCATGCATCACCGTTCTGGGCTGTTTGTTTGTTTGTTTTAGCCATTCCCTCTTGGAAGGGCACTTGGATCGTTGACAGTTTGGGGTTATTATGAACACAGTTGTGTTGAACGTCCTCGTACAGGTTTTTGTGTGAGCACAGCGTTCATTTCTTTGGGAATGAGTGCCCACGAGTACAGTGGCTAAGTCATAGGGCAAGCACATGCTTCGTTTTGTGAAAAACTGACATCCTCTCTTCTAGAATGGCTGCGCTGTTCTGCAAGGTGAGAGGGACCCAGGATGTGCACAGCATCGACAGCGGGTGGCACCGTGGCTACTTTTTATTTCAGCTGTTCTATCATGAGATGTGAGGTGACATCGTGATTTTGATTTGCATCTCCCTGAGGGGTAATGACGTGGAAGATTTCCTGCATGTATCTGCCATCTGTGCATCCTACAGTGAACAGCCTGCTCGTGTTTGCCCGTGTTCTAATTGGGCGTTTGGTCTCGATGGTTCTTCCTATGTTCTAGACAGTGGTCCGGTGGTTGGCAGTTATATTCTGGTAGTGGCCTTTTGTCTTCTTTTCACAAGGTTGTTGGTAGAGAGAAAGTTTTTCAACGTGACGAGATCTGTTATTAATTTTTCCTTTCATGGGTTGAAATGGTGGGAGAGGGTGAGAACGCTCTGCCTAACCTGAGGTCCTGGAGATTTTTCTCCCGTTTTTGTTTTTTTTGTTTTGTTTTGTTTTGCTTTTCCTGCCTAGTGTAGTTTCGCATCTTACACCTAAGTCTGTTGTCCATTTTTGAGTTCATCTGTGTATAAAGTGTGAGGTGTAGGTTGAGGGCTTTTTGTTTTGCTTTGATTTACTGTTGCCTATGAGTGTCCTGTCGCTCCAGGGCTGTTGTCCAACAGAAGGTCACTCCTCAGTCAAGCTGCCCTGCTCCTCTGTCAGAAGTCACTTCCGCATACTTGTGTGGGTCCGGTTCTGGGTTCTGGGTTCTGTTCCACCCATCTGGGTGTCTGTCCCGCCACTGGCACCACACCGGCTTGATATCCATAGCAGCACAGTAAACCTTCACAATGGGTAGAGCGAGTCCCCTTACTGTCCGTCGTACTGGAATCGTGGCGACTCCTCCACGGCCTGCGTCTTTCCGCTCACAAGGGTTAGAATAGGCTCCTTTAGGTCTGCACTCTCAAGGGGATGTTGATTTCTTTTAAAATTAATTCACTTTCCTGAAGAGTGAAGGGGTTAACGTTTTCCAAAAGAAAAGAAGAAAATAAGGTATTCTTCGTAAGTGGTTAAACAAATTTCATGTTTAGTTTTATAGTAGAGACGAATGTGAAAAATATGCCAACAGGCACGTAAAGAGGAGAAAGAACATGGACAGACGGGCTCCCGGCGCAGAGCAGCGCAGGGGCAGAAGGGAAGCTTTCTCAGTGTCTGACGGCCTAGTTCATGGCCAGCTTGGACACACACATACGCTCTGATGCACACCCCCCACAGTTCTGCACACACGCACACACGCCTCACAACTGCACACACCTGGAGTCCATGTGGGTGGTCTTGGGGACATTGCAGCACTTTGCACAAAAAGGGCGACCACCCTGCTCCCCAAATGTTGTTCAAATATTTGTTTTATTTTTAATTTCTTTATGAAGCAGTCCCCACACCCAGCATGGAGCCCACAACCCTGAGATCCAGACCTGAGCCGAGGTCAAGAGTCAGACACCACTGGGCCACCCAGGCGCCCCCCGAATGTTATTTTAAACAAGATTTAATCTTCTGAATTTCTCAACCCAGGAGCTGATTTTTATGAGACACTGTTCTTCATAATACGTGTGTTTTCAGAACGTACATAAAATCCATTAAAGGTCTAGTTAATCTGCCCCTCTCCCGAGACAGATTTGTTTTCTAAAAGGACACAGACCGACTGACTAATGGTGCCCGCAGGGCCCTGGAGGAAGGCTGTGCATCCCGATGGGGAAGCCCGGCCTTGGGCTGTCTCCGCAGTCCCTCTGCCCCCATCGAATCCAGCAGGGTCCGTCCCCAGAGAAGCCCGAGTTCTCTGCGGGGAGCAGGCCTGTCGAGGGGCACGTCTAAGGTCTGAGACACATGTCCCAAACCTGTGGTCCCAAGCCCCCAGAACTTGCCTTCACAAGTCAGAGGCCCGGATCAGGACGGGGCTACTCTCACCCTCCTCAGCCACCCTCGGGTGGTGCCCCCAGGCCCAGGCCTGTGATCTCGCCTTGTCCCCGGCAGGCCACACGAGCACCTGGAGAGGGCCCAGAAACCAGGGGCCTTTGTAAAACAGCTCCTCTTGGAAAGAATTAGATAGGAAAACAGTCCAACTTTTCACCTGCAGGAGCTCGAGCACATCTCTCTTGATGGCGATAGGACACCCCACCTCAGAACTCACACTGGCTTTGAAAAGGGGTCCGTGGCTCATAGTGGTGACAAGGAGGGTGTGGGAGGGGGTGTCTCTGAAGCGAAGCCACGGCCTGCCTACAGGAAGTGAGTTCCTGCTCTGAGCCCCTTGGCTGTTTTTCTTCAGGGTGAGATGCTTTTCCTTCATATGTATTGCAAAATCAAAAACACAAAAATAGTTTAGGACATTTTATAAAATGCAGTGGTTTTTAACAGCATGTGGATTTTGATTATGCAGAAATGAAGGCTTGGGTTTGGTGTCTGTCTCTCAGTTTTAAAACCATGTAGCAGACAGGAGTGTCAACGCTTGTTTTGTGAACAGACGTGACTTGGCTGTGCTTGTACGCCGGGTTTGGTTTGATCTGTGGTCAGCATTCAGTGCCGACCATCTTGACATTCGGGGACTGCGTGCCCTCTGAGCGCCCTGATGCTGGGGGCCCACGCCCGCTCATGGAGCCGTGTCGTGCCCTGCAGCCCGCGGGGGACAGAACCGTGGCCCACTGTGCTGCCCTTCGGGACCTGGCTCCCCGTCCCCAGCACCCCGCGGCTCCCCGTCCGCACCATCCCTTAGCTCCTGGCTGGAAGCCAGCAGGACAGTGGCTTCCTGTGAGCAGGGCTCGCAGAGACCTGGGCCCTACGGGTGTGACGTGTCTTCCTGCAGTGATAGTTTCTGAAATTCACGTTTCAGAGAATGACTCCTCTATACGGTAGTTAAATAGAGTGAGAGTTTGATTTTTGTCAGAGGGTCGGTGAGCAGGGTTGCCCTGGGGTTTTAAGTAAGGGCAAGACCCCGACAGCCGTGTCCACCTTGCACATGTGGTGTCCTTGCGTCATGGGGTCAGGCGACGCGGGACCACCCT
This sequence comes from Mustela nigripes, assembly GCF_022355385.1. Classification (NCBI taxonomy): domain Eukaryota; kingdom Metazoa; phylum Chordata; class Mammalia; order Carnivora; family Mustelidae; genus Mustela; species Mustela nigripes. The sequence continues at coordinate 89,388,755 of NC_081564.1, read as the reverse complement.
GCACCCCAGGGTGCCGGCCCGCCACATGCTACCCTCCCCTCCCATTAGGAATGTCTGTCAGTGCCGCCCCAGCAGCGGGAGGGAGCAGCCAGGTACGGGCACAGCTCCCGCAGCACAGGCGAGGCCTCGGCCCGACAACCACCGGCCTAGACAGACGGAAGACTCCCTCCGCTGTCGCTCTTCCGCCAGAGTCTGGTGGGAAACCTGGAGACAGAACACACAGAACCATCTCCCTGGGTCTGTTCTGATGGCTAGCAGGGGGCACAGGGGCCGTGGGGGCACGAGGGGCGTGGTGGCGGGCGACCAGAGCGTCGGCCTGCCCGGCTGTGTGTCTTCTCGTGAGGCTGCGGGGCCGGGCCGACGCTTGTTTGCCCTTGGGTCGTCTGCCCACTGCCTGCCTCACTGCGTCCGGAATTCTTAGTCAATGCAGAGTCCCAGGCCCCGTTTCCAGCACACCAGCCACAGTCTTGGGGACCGGGTACAGGAGGACTTTTTTTTTTTTTTTTAAAGATTTTATTTATTTATTTGACAGAGAGATCACAGGTAGGCAGAGAAGCAGGTAGAGAGAGAGGAGAAGCAGGCTCCCTGATAAGCAGAGAGCCCGATGCGGGGCTCGATCCCAGGACCCTGAGATCATGACCTGAGCCGAGGGCAGAGGCTTAACCCACTGAGCCACCCAGGCGCCCCAGGAGTACGTATTTTAATGAGCTCCCGAGTAAACTCCGAGCACCCCCACTCCTAGCGGGGGAGGGGCGGGTGACTCGCTCGGGAGGGTCGGTCTCGTCTCCACGAGGTTATCCGGATGTACACACGGGCTCAGAGACGTGCGTTTGAATAAGGTCGACCAGACCTGGCGTTTCACTGATAACATGACCTCGTGGTGGAAGGAGGCACCTTGCAACGACGACATTCTATCCGGTGACACTCCCGTGGGTATCGTTCCCGGCTGCCGCGCGTCCCGCTCTCAGAGAACAGCGTTGTCGTTCCGTCGGGTAAGCGTGAGCATCTCTGAGGACGGTGCTCGGATTCTCCGTCCACGTTCTCCTGCGTCGTCGGAACCTAACGTTCCTGCTGACCTTGCTGTGGCAGCAGAAGGCACAGAGCTGCACCGCGGCCTTCCCAAGCGCAGCCCGTGCGTGAGGAGTTTTGAAATCCACGGACTGGGGTGCGCGGAACACCCCGCTCCAGGTTCACAGGCCCACGGCGGTACAGCAGGTGTAGCTCTTGCCCCGAGGGTTCCTCTGTGTGAGGAGGGGCCTTGGAAGCACACACACGGGTTTCTCACCGCAAAGCCCCTGCCCTGCACACAGACGGTGCACCACGGGGCTCCTGGAGAGCGGGACCGCTCCGCGGAGGGAGGAGGCGAGGTCGTGCTGTGCAGAGGCGTCCTGGTCCCAGGGCACTCCCCGGGCCTCAAACCTCCCCCAGCAGCCCCACGGCACTCCCCGTGGCCCCGTGGCCCCGTGGCCTGCTCCCTTATACATCTGCTGATCCCGGGCTGTCTGTCTCAGGACGCACTCCTTCCCTGCTCAGCTTTTAGCAGCGCAGCCTCTGATCCCTGGCTCGGGAGCATCTTGCTGACGCGGAGCTTAAATGTTCCATCACGAGTGTGCATCCTGGGACACTGCAAGTGTGGCTTACGTGCCTTGGTGTCACTGGCATAGCGTGTGGGTTTCCTGTCTGTAGCATCCGCGGCTGGCGGAGCTCTGCTGGGCCTGTCGTCATCGTGCGACTGGTGCACAGCAGGGTCTGGAGTTCGGGGAGGAAGACGCCGCGTCTGTGCCTCCCCCGTCAGAAGAGCGTCATATGTGATTCGCTCAGCTTACCGTGTTGCCTTGGAAGACCGGGTAAATTCAAGCAGCAATTTAATAAAATAAATGTGATACTTATATTTTACAAACTAGGTTTCTGTGTGTGTGCGTGTGTGTGTCTGCACATGTGTGTGTCTGTGCATGCGTGTTGGGGGGGGTGCAGTGGGGGTGCCCTGGTTGTTTTTATTCTGGTTCCTTTGGTGTCTGAAGATGCAGTGACCTTGGAAGGGCTGAGACGGAGCATTCCGAAGTGTGGGCACCGCCGCACTTGTCTTCCCAGGAATCTAGAGAGGAGACCTCAGGTGTCGGCACAGGCGGAACACGTCTGCAGCCTCCGGACGGCGTGTCGCACTGCTCCTGGAAGGGGGCACCATCCCAGGAGAGAGATGGTGATTCTTTTATCTGTCCTGATTCCCATATGTCAGGACTTATTTTGGAGGAGAGAGGGCTTCAGACCAATACGGAAAGCCGACCTCATCCACTCCAGACTGGTGGTGGGGACTGTGGGGTGGGGGTGGCGGTGCTCAGACCTGGAGGAAGACTTCCTGAAAATGCTGCGAAACGTCACAGGTAAAGCCACATTAGGTAACTGTCCTGACACTAAGTGTAAATAGAAGTGCACATGTCCGGAGGGTTGGCAACACCGAAGTAAGTGAGCTGTAGGAAAAGTACATGTTACTGTGAAGCTAGGTTAAAACCTGGACGAGATTTCAAACCAACTGAAGAAGCAGCAACAACTGAAGCCAGGGCCGGCCCGAGGCGGCGGTCTCGTGGGAGCCGCTGTGGTAGAGTCGTCGCAGAGCCTGTGCCTCTGGGACGGATTTCTCTTCTCTCAAGACTTGGGCTCAGACAGGAGTTTGGAAAATGTACCCTGCACTCAACCCACAGGGCTCGCCCCGACCTCCTCCCGCGAGCGACACCCCATGACCGTGACTCCCGTCATCAGGAGGGAGCCCGGAAGGAGGCTGCTCTGGGATCCAGACCCCAGGGTCTCCCCATTGTCGTCTTACCGTCGTCTCGCTGGGCGCGCTCCGGCAGTCTCTGCACAGACCCGGCCTGGCCCTTGGGTGGTGTGTGCCGGAGGCAGGCGGCGGGACAGCGTGCGGAGGGAAGCAGCAGGTGTCCACAGGCAGGCGGCGGGACAGCGTGCGGAGGGAAGCAGCAGGTGTCCACTCGGTCCTCCAAGCAGGCGACGCCCAGGCCCCGGGCCGTGCCCGTGGGCTTCAGGCAGGCAGGAGAAGCAGCCGGTGGAGGTCTCAGTGCAGCGTCAGCCGTGGGCCTGACTCATGCACAGAGGGTCCCTACTGAGCTCCCTGCCCAGGGAGCCGGGCTGCCCCCCGCCCGGAGGCCAGTCCGCTGTGCCAGGGCCTGGTTGGATCGGCCTGGCTTCAGGTGTTTCTATTTAGCCACATTTGGAGGAAGGTTTACTAGAGCGTGATCTCTAAATTAGCACCTTGAAGAGATAATTAATTCAGGCACAAACCCCCAGCCCCTGAGTCCACCGGTGCATTGTTTCTATGTGTTGCTGTGACGGGTGATGCGGGAGCTGAGCACAGGGGCGCGCTTCCTTGACGCCGGGTCCCCCTCGCCTCCCGAAGGGCAGCGTCCCCGACTCCACGCTACACCCCCTTCCCAGGCTCAGAGGAGTCGCTTTGCCCTTGGCCTTGGCCTCTTTGCACAGCACGTGTGGGCCAGGCGGCCGCTCCCGGGGATCTGGCTGCGGGCTCTGCGTCCAGGACCTGGGCACCCAGACCCTCCGCCCCCCGTGCCTCCTGGTCCCCATGCCAGCAGGCGTGGCAGGTTTCCGTCTGGAGCTGAGGGCAGGGGCTGGCAGTCTGGCCGCTGCGTCTGAGCTCGGCGCCCAGCCATCTACCCACACTTCCTGTCTGCAGGGTCCTGGGTTCCTTCTGAGCCAGGGCTTCCGTGTTTGCCGGGACTCCGCCCCAGATGGGCCTTCAGGGCCCTGGCTCCTTGGCTCTCCTCTTGGTGCCCCAGGCTGGGTGGACCTCGGCGGCTCTTCCGGCTCAGCCGGTCCTCCCCGCCACGCCCACCCCTTGGGCTTCCCCGTGGACCATGTGCTGGTCTGGTTGGGTGTTTGGCCACAAACCAAGGACGGGTCTCCGGGCACAGACTGCCGCTCGAGAGAGTGTGTGTGTGGGCAGGTGAGCACATGTGATTGGTTGGGGTCGAGGGGCGGCTTCCTGGTTTCATTCCGTTTTCTCCTAGTCACTTCATGGGTATTTCCTGAGCACCTACGACATACCAGTCGCTGTCACGGTGCTGGGGATGGAGCAGTGTGCAAACCAAAAGCCCCACTTTTGTTGTAGGGTCGTTACAGCAGCTCCAACTGACAGAGCTCTGGCCTGGGCCTCCGACCGCATGTGGGCTTCTCTCCTGGGCACACCCTGCCGCATTCTATAAAGGGTTTGAGGCAGAAGTAGGTCAGAGTAAGTCTGAGGACTCCCGGCAGAAGGGACGGGCTGGAGAACATGTGTGGATGCCTTCCTAGCATCCTGGAACTCGGAAGAGGGAGAGAGTGAGCGCGCACGTGTGCACGGCATGCGTGAGTGTGCACACACTCGTATGGGTGTGTTTGTGCGCTGCGGGCCTGACAGGGTCCAGCTCTCTTCGCCTGCTCTCCTGCCGCTCCTTCTGGCGCCGAGCACAAGCAGACACTCTAGGAGTGAGTTTTCATAGCATCTTGTCCGGGGCGTGGCCTCTGACTTCGGAAACCAGCTGTCACAGTCTGACACAATGTGGGTGGCGTTGCTTAGTCCTTGTCGGGGAGCGCTCGAGGCGTAAAGATGCTGGGTGTGTGGAGCCGACGCTGGCAGAAGCGGAACGCTGTCCCTGGCTGTTGTTGGGCCCCAAGCCGCCCCCGCCCGGCCTCTTGCTTCCCCAGAAGGACAGCAGGTGAGGCTCCCCGAAGCCAGCTGATGCGTCCACGGCTGCCTTGCTGCTGAGGGCAGATGCGGCTAGAATCCAGGTTTGCCGCCACATGCTGTTTTCTCCCACGCCAGCATGCCCTTTTGCTTCTTTAGATCAGTTCTGCCCTGTCTTTCGATGTCACCACGCCTCGTGTAAATTCTGCCAGGGGGTCAAATAGGAAATGCTGTGATTTGTAAGGAGTAGAAAGGGCTAAGATGCGTTATAATATATAATATATAATACGTAATACATCATATATAGTGACGCACGGGGTGGGCACTGGTGTCCTGTAAAAGGGCCGTCCTGAACAGTCTTGGTTTTGATGCAACAAGAAAATCCCAAGGCCTCAGCCTTGTGGTGCTAAACCACTGCCTTCTGAAAGGAAGTTGGTCTTTTTCAGTTTTTCAGTCCTAAAGATGCCGCTTAGGAACCCAGTGCCGTGCAGAGCCAGCTAGAAAGCGCGCGTTCAAGACGGAAGCTCTCGGCGGCCTCGTGTAGAAGGCACACTCGGCACACTCTCGGCCTTTGTTACGTACTTACTTAAATGCCGTTTCTCAGTAACAGATTCAAAAGGGGCTGCGTTGCAGGAGGTGCTCCTGGGAGCCCTCATTATTCACCGAGGCTCTGCGGTGGTTTTCACGCAGAAGATGTGAGGAGTGAACGCTTTGTGAAGTCCTGGTCAATGTCTTTGGACCCAGGAGAGCCGGGCTGTGTGGCACGAGGGCAGGACGAGGGCCCCCTGCTGACCTTCGCGGGGAGCTCTTTGCCTTAACAAACCCAAGACTCAGGCTTCAAGAACTCCTTTGAAATCCTAGAAATGAGATGCTTTGTCTGGGGCCCTGTTAGTTCACGGCTGAGCCGGAGCTGGAGCTCTGGAGATGGCCTTCCATGTGGTGGCCGTGCACGACCTAGGGTCCCCCCACCTTCCCGACCTCCGAGCTTCCCCATTTGTAAGACGAGCACAGCCAGGGCCGTGTCTCAGCGGAGCAGGGAGAAGACGAAGAAGCAATCCTCTGAAATGTGGAGAGAGCGCCCAGCCCGTGGTAGCCCCGGCCTGTGGGCTGCTGTCAGCTTCCTGAGCCCAGACCTCCGGCCCCGGCCACACACCCTGTCTCCCGACACCATCTCCAGCCCCATCCTGTCTCCCGGGACCGTCTCCCGCCCCTTCCTGTGAATATCACGGCCACTCACCACCTACTTTATCTTTCCCTTGGCTCTCCAGAAGTGCAGGCTCACCCTGCGGCAGCGGCAGGGCCCACCGGAAGCCTCTGACCATGTCTCTGGTGGGACTGGGATGCACTGACGACCACGCAGGGCACCATGCTTTTCCCTGATTGGAATCTGGAAGGTTCTGGAAAGAAGTCGCCCAGTACCATGATGCAGTGAGATCTGCTGTCTCCCGTGGGGCCCCATAGGGGTTGGTGATTTGAATCTGAACATTTTAGACCAATAGTTCAAGCTTCAGATGTTTTCTGTGTTTTCGGAAAGAAATACAGGTTTAGTTTAGTTAAGACTCAGAGGGGACTCGGCCCCATGGCACCTAGAAACCTGCGGCCTGCGCCGACGCCTGAGCTGACGCCTGCGCCGACGCCTCCTCCCTGTGCGTGACCATCAGGAGCCACCACGCCCCGTGTCAGGGATGCATGAGCCGTTCCGGAGGTGGATGGAAAGACGCACGGAGTCGAAGGCACATTGTTCTGTCCTGTGGTCACCAGCTCTGGCCCCGAGCGATGCCCAGAGTGTGTGTTTCTTCTCACAGCCCTGGACTGTGTGCTGAGTCATGGGGCGCTCGTGGATCTGTGGTCATGCTGCAGGCACGGCTGATTACCAGAGCGGGGTTCTGGGCTGAGCGGCGAGCACACACCTACCTGGATAACGCCATCCGCCTGCGTCCGTGCCTGGCTCGGCGGGGGATGTGGTGGAAGACGGCCCGTGGCTGGTCCCAGGAGGCCCCTGCTGGGGTTTGTTAGCCTCTGGCCCCGGTTCCTGGCCTCAGGTGCTGGTCAGATATTAACCGGCCCTTCCCCCAACAGTCCAGAAAGTCCTGCTCCCCTCTCAGGTTTGCAGGGGGGGTCGGGGGACCGGGGCGGGAGAGCGTGTTACGTGCTCCCCCCGTGTCACTCGGGCTGCAGGTACTTCCGGTCTGTAGCCGCCCGCCCCCCTCTCCGATCCAGCTGCCGGCGCTCCGGGTGGGGCTCTTGTGCCCAGCGGACGCGCTGGAGCCCCCGAGGAGCGCGCGGGATGCAGCAGTCACCCGAGGGGATGGAGCCAGCCACCAGCACCGCCAGGTCCCAGACCCTCTCCTGGGAGTTCCTTCTGTCCAAGGTTAGCGTTCCCAAAAAGGAGAGGAGGCTGCCCTGTCGGAAGTGTCACGCCTCCTGCTTCAGGACCTTCAAGCTGGTGACGCCCTTCCTGAGGCACAACTACCCCCATCCATCTGAATTCCGCACTTTTTCCTCTTAGTACCCGACCCACAGTTCAGAGGTCAGACAAGCCTCTGCCACGCACATGCCCAGAATCCACGAAGCCTGCCTCGCTCCCTGTCCTCTGGAACGCGCAGGTGGACCACCCCGGACCACCCCCGAAACACGACGACACGCTCCTGCACGCCCGGTGGTTCCTCCGTCAGTGCGAGCGACGGCTCCGCTCCGTCCCCGGGGACTGCTGCCGGGCCCAGCGACCAGGCGCTGGAGCCCTTTGGACCCCGGCGACGTGGGAGCAGCGGTGGCCAGAACAGTCAGGTCTGGTGACCTTCAGAGTCCAGTGAAAAGCAAAAATTCTATGAATGGTTAACACCAAAGTCCGTTTCATGGATTTAAAAGATCAGGAAAGCAAAAGTTACTACCCTGGTGGGTGTTTCAATCCTGCCGTCATAAATGCACGTTAACACTCCTGCCTGCTGGGAAGTACCCGCAGCTGCCGGGGGTAGGTTTTACCAGGTTCCCCACGGGGTCAGTGGTCCACCCGCCTCTGTGGCCCACGCAGACCCCAGCCCATCCTTCCAGTGCTGTCCCCCTGGGGTGCTTCCTGGCCACGCCCACACGTTGGCAGGTGCACGCAGAACGGGAAAACATGGCTTTGAAATAGCACCAGAGACCCAGGACAGAGTCAGCCCTCTGGCTCCCTACTGAGTGTGAAGCGCAATTATTTATTTTTAAAAAATGTCATTGGAAGAAATGTGAATGTTTCCCGTTGAGACATGTGGAAGATTAGCTCTTCGGGGTTGTGATTAATGCCCTGTTGGTCTCATTCTGTGTCCGGCACCTTACCGAACTACAAGCCTTTGTCTAGGGACGGGAGGAGAGGGCGGGCGTGTTGGTCGTGTGGTCGGGCTCTGCGCCGTCGGTGCGGGCTTTCTGGCCTCGGCTGAGGAGTGTCCCTGTTCTGGTTAGTCAGCGCGTGTCCCCAGGTAAGTGTTCTCGGGCGTACGTCCTCGCAGTCCCTGTTCTCAAGGCTCCTTGCCACAGGTCTGTCTTCTTTGTATTGTGCTCATTAGTAATAGAAATGTATATCTTAGACCTATAGTGATTTTTTCCATGTAAGACGTATTTATAATACATTAAAAATCCCAATTTCTAAGTAAAATATTTTCCTAAAGTCATGAACCACTCGAAGCGAGATTCAGTCTTCTAAACGTTATTTTCTCAGCTGTGAAGTGGGAACAAAGCTACAGGGCTGTTCCTCTAATTACATGACTTAGAAGGTAGATGCTCTGAGCCCCGAGGCAGTGAGGAGTGAGAGTGGCTCCCGCATGGCCTCTGACCAGGCACTGTGGCCCCCGGGCTCCCTGGCCCCTCTGCGCCCTCAGGAACCCTGCGTTCCGGGAGGCTTGGGTCTGGGCAATGTCTAGGACCTTCTCTGTCTCACAGTCAGGTCCCCGCCACCCTCCCGCCTGTGAACGTACACTGGGCAAGGATCTGAAGGCTCCTCTGAAGCCGGGGACACTGTCGCTTGCGGCTGCAGCTGGCGGACTCCTCGCCGTCCTACTCAGCACCGTCTTGAACCAGCACCAGTTGCCTAACTTCCTGGGTCGGGCTGGTCCCCCAGGGGGCCTGAGCTCTCATTTCAGGCTCCTTGTGAGGCACCACTGCTGGGCTCCTCAGGGACTGCCAGTGTCCTTACCCCTTCTCTTCCCTCGACCTGGACAGTTTGAGCTGGGCTGGGTCTGCTGCCCAGCTGCCCACGGCTGGGTCTGTGCATTCCTGCAGCTGCTCGACCCGCCACGGTCACGTGCACCTGCTGGGAGGGACCCGAGGACAGAAACCAGGGGTGACTAGACGGACTCTCGCTCTAACCAGCCCACAGCTGCTGCGTCTCACCGCCGGAAGGGAATGGGAGGCTCAGAGAGGTGGGGCTGATTGCACGGCGTTGCACAGCACCGGCCTGGATGGCACCCCACTCAGATGTGCCAGAAGCCCAGCCGGACGTGGCCGGACGCAGCCAACCCTATCCTCGGCGGTGCCCTGTGTTCACACGTGCCTCACGCCCGGCAGCCCTGCCGCGCACCTCCACTCCCGGCCGCCCGCGGCGGGGCTCATCTGTGGGGTCCTTCAGGATCTCCACCACGGGGCCCGCGGGGAGCGTCGGCTGCAGGAGGGGTGAAGGCTGCACGGTTAGCCTTGTGACCTTGAACGGCTTGTGACCTTGAACGGCTCACACGGGGTGTCAGCCGCCGAGCTGCTGTGGCGTCGGTGCCCATGGACGCGTTATGGAGATTTCCAGCAGCCCCGGGGGACCGTGTAGGCCTCCCCTCTGGAATGGGACGTCACCCTAAGCAGCGTGAGGCAGCCCCCGCCCCGTGCAGACGGAGGTCTTCTGCTTCCAGTTCTACTCTCCCCGCCCGCCACCCCCACTTCCTTTTTTTATTATTTCACAAGAAGCTTCTCGCGTTACTCAAGACTCCTCAGAGCCCGCTGGCCTCCGAGCGGCATCCCACACGTTCAGAATTCCGCTCTCCCTGTTCGGTTAGTTGCAGAAGTGAAAGGGAACAGGGACACTGGCTGGCCGGGTCGGGAGAGCGGGCGGCTCCGATGTCCGGCCCATGGAGTGCCAGCCCCACGCTGGGTGCAGAGAGGACTTAAAAAATAAATAAGTGAACTTAAAAAAAAAATGCAGTGGACTAAAGATGACCGGCCGGTGTCCCACTGGTTGGTCTGCGGCTGGTTCTTCGCAGCGTGTTCGGGAGGCTGGCGGGCAGTAGTGAGCTCCCCGTCCCAGTGCCTCGCCCTTGCCCGTCCCGCTCTGCTAGCTCGTGAGGGCGCAGTGAGACCCAGCAAAGCCAGCGCCCGAACTCGTGTGCATGCCGTGGCTTTGCCCGCCATTCTACAAGATGCCCCTCACCTCGGGTGCCTTGGAAGGCCCAGTCCGTGACGAAGGCTCTAATCACCGTTCCCATGTCACTTCTCCTCTTGCATGCCCTGTCATTCTCTTTGGGCCAGAGTGCACGTTGTGATTTAATGCGAGAATCTGCCTACAGAAAGTGGTTCGTGTAAAATAAATTCTCCTGCTATTAATCTGAGAGGCGGTCCACTCCAACTGCTTCTGCGTGCATGCAGAAGTCTGACCTGGACTTTCGTGACGTCCATCTACCCTAGGTCCGGTAGTCTTGAGTTTTCTGAATATGGATTAAATCTTTCAGGAACAACGCTCCCAAGGGCCGCCTCAAGTTTTGCTTTGGAGTTTGAGGAAGTTTGGATCAGGACAGACCAGCTTGGAAGAAGCATTACCTTTCTCCCAGAGGGTCAGGGTGGGGCGCACGTCTGTCATTGGATTTCAGCCTCAAACGCCCTTTGTCCAAAAATAGCTCCACTTTTGTCCACAAGCCCCCAAATATTTACACACCCCACAGGATTCTGATTTAGGTTAGAGTCTTCGAGATTTATTTTCTGGAAGGAGGGAACATCACTCTGGGGAGGGGGGGAGACACCGGCTGGAGGAAGTAGGGGTGGGGGGCAGGAGATGCGCTGCCCAGGGGAGAATACGGTTGGTGACGTGAGGTTCTTTACGCTCAGATGGAAGGAAACCCTGAAAGTCCAAGTCGTTGGCTTTAAAAGAAATGCAGTCTTCTTGCCGATGTTTCATTTTTCTCCCCTTCCCGTTTAGCCCCTCCCCAGCCCCTCCGCTCGGGACCGTCCGTGCGTCCTCTGGAGTTCAGTGTTTCTTCGTTTGTCCTCTTGTTTCCCTTTGTTCGCCGGCTCTGTTTCTGCAGTTTCCGAGCGACTGAAACCAGAAGGCATCCATCTTTCTCTGAGTTACGCCACTTACCATCTCTCCTCCAGACCATCCGTGTTGTTGCAGATGGCAAGATTCCGCTCTTCCTGGTGGCCGTGTGATGCGGCATTGCATGTAGACCACATCTTCTTCATCCATTCTGCGGAACGTGGGCAAAACCAGTTAGTTTCTTGTAAAGCCAACAACTTGGCCTTTCGGGGTGAGATAGTGGTGTGAGAAAGTCGTCCGTCCGCTCTTCCGCCCGGAGCTGTCCAGCATTCCCAACACCGTTTACTGAAGAGGCTTTGTCCCACTACATATTCTTGCTTCCGTTGTCGGAATTAATGGATCGTGTAATCATGGTTTTATTTCTGGGCTTTTCTGTTCCATTCCATTGACCCGTGTGTCTGTTTTTGTGCTGGTAACATACTAGTTTGATTACTGCTGTACTGTACAGTGATGCGTCTCAAAATCTGGGATTGTGATGCATCCAGTTTTGTTTTCTAAGATCACTCTGGCTATTCTGAGTCTTTTGTGGTTCCGTACAGATTTCGGGATTGCTTGTTCTAGTTTTGTGTAAAGGCAATTGGTATTTTGGTAGGGATCACACTAAATCTGTAGATTGCTCTGGGCGGTATAGACATTTAACCATCTCTGTTATTGTCTGTGTTTAGTTTTGTATAACCCATTCTTATTTCTAAAACGGGAGGGAGATCCACAGAGATCGAGTGTTTTATTAGTGTGTGTATTCTACACATCTTGCGAGTTCTCAATATCTAGTTAAAACCCTACGAGGAATCGAAAAGTAGCCAAACTTCAGAGGGATGGCTGCTCCCTACTTCCAGACCCGCGTCTCCTGGGACAACACACCCACTCATACTCCCTGACTACTCTGTAGACCCCAAGAGGACAAAAGCAAGTTCTCTTTCCCTCTCTGTGCCTGTCACGTGGAGTACTATGTGCCTCACCTCCATCTCGCCCGTGAGGGTCTTGAGATGGTCGGTTTAAATGGTTCATTAGACAGACGGTGGAACCACCTTGGAGGCTGGCGTGACCTGCGGAGGTAGACTCGCATCCTTAAAAGCGTACATTCTTAAACACAAGGGGTTTCTTCACTCTCCTGCGGGAACCGTGCGTAATTTACTGGTTCTCCTCAGCTGACGTCTCACTGCCACCACAGCTGCCTTTGATTAACCGGAATTCGTCATCTCTGTTTCACCGAATCCTTCGCTTCCCCGGGCTCACGGGACGTGCCATCGCCTGGCCCGGTTTCCGTGTACAGGGTGAGGCGGGAAGGCTGTTCTCTCCACGGGTGTTGGCTGTTGAGGGTCTCGGCCCGTAGCTGCTCAGGGACGCACACAGCCTGGGAGGGGCACTCGAGAATGTCATCGCTTCCTTTCTCGCCCATCCCGCCGTCCGTCGGGGTCCTCGTGGAGAAGGGCCAAGGCATCCTTCGTGGTCACTCAGAGGCACCCAGGACTGTGGGAGACTTTGGAAAACTTCAGATCTTAAGCAAGTTCCCTGTCCCCTCTTGGGGAGTGCGACTTTCCTTTTATCCGGGCATATGTACCATCGAGAAATCCTTCCCACCTGTACCCTTCAAGGACAGCTGCTTCGCGTTCAGCAGGGCATGGTTGTCACATGTTGAAAACAAAGAGTTCCTCGTGGACAATGACACTTATACCTGTCCTTAAACACCAGCATCTGCGCCCAGGGGATGGTCAACGGTGATGGGGCACGTGGTCCTGGTGGTCATCGCAGGGCCAAGGATGAGCGTGGGTGAGCAATTGGTATACAGTGAGTGTGGGTAAATCCTCCACTTTTGTGCCTTGTGGGGGTGAAAAACCATGAATATGCTGCTAAAGTTTATGTTAGAAAAAACAGATGAAGAACAGATTTTTTTTTTTTTTAAGCCGACTTCATCTTCTTCGCCGATGGTGTGCATTGTTGGGATGCTCACTTGTCTGATGAGCCGTCCTCAGTGTGACCCTGCAGTGTCTGTGCCCCCATGATTCCCATAACAGCGGGCCCAGACGGGCCGTTCGTTTTCAGGAGTGTCGCCCTGTCTGCTCTCAGCGCGGCTCAGCGCACCCGGGGAGGAGATGGGACCCGCCCTGGCGCTACGCCGGGGGCGGACGCTGCGCACTAGAGGTCTGGACTCGGGTTCCTTGTCCAGGATGAGGAAACACACGGAGGGGTCTTTGTTACTGAGCAGGTCGTGGGGATGGCCGGGGTCCCACGTCCTTGCGGTGGGGTCGGCATCAGAAGCCGAGGTGTAACGTGCTCATGCGGCTTCCGGTGTGTCTCACGTCCGGGGGTTTTCATTTTCTCGTCTCAGACGGGCAAGGTGTATCTCCCAGGACTGTCGCTCTGACTGAAACTGCAGGAACTCCGAGGGTATTGAAGCCAATGCCTTGTGTTTTTCTCGTAGCTTCTGACGAGCTCATTGACGCAGGATGGGAAACCACGCGGGAAAGCGGGAGTTGAGCGCGGAGAAGGGCGACAAGGTAAGAAGTGGGCCGGTTTGTCACTGAGCACGACCCCTCAATACCGACTTTGGCTGCAAGGCTCCCTTGGAAACTGGGGGGGATTACCCCCGCCTCAGAAACGTCTAGAGTGGCCCTGAGCACAGAGACCAAGACCCACACGTCTCGGCCCAGACCCCAGCCCACGACAGTCTTACTGGGCTGGCCCTCACGGGGCCCGCTGTCCACCGTCCCTGCGCACTCGGTCGCCGTACACGCTTAGAAGGTACCGATAAGCAAAAGGGAAGAATGCACATAAAAACGGTCCGAATCCAAGGTCTTCAGCAGTTACCCTGTGTTTCCCGCACGGCGTCCACTCATTGTATCGGCCTCGGCTCCCCTTGCTGAGGGCGGTGCTCTGCGCTGCCCTACACCCCTGGCATGTGTCCGAACCGAGGCTCAGCCTCTGGCTCCTGACCTCCCCGGGGCCGCCGGTCGCCAGGCTCCTGGTGGCTTCATGCTCCGTCTGGGACCTTCTCTACCATCAAGGGTCATTTTAGGTGATGACGGGGCTGACCTTGTGTGTGGAACGTTGAACCCTCCTGTCGTGGGGGCAGGGACGGGAAATCTCTTCCCGGCTTCGGTACTTCATGTTGACGGAGCCTTATGTGTGTGACAGTCAGGACGCGTCGGGGCTCACGACCGTCCTGGAGCTGAGGGCCGGCCACCCCCTCTGCCACTCGCACACGAAAGTGCTTCCAGAAGCCCTGGGGTGGGGTTGGGCAACAGCCCCTCCAGCCCCTCCGCCACGCTTGCTTGCGATAGGGTTTGCAGTGCATGACCGTGACCCGAGCGGCAGGGGGTCCTTCTCTGCTCCTGCTTGGACTCCTTTCCTGCATCAGCCGGGGGTCCTTCTCCAGACTTGTTTCAAGTCCCCCCCGTTCTCGCTTCTGTGCTGCCTTCACGAGCTACAGCGTTAGCGAGTGTCTTCACAGGTGATTTCCGGCCCAAGAGGAACGAAAGGGGCTTCGCTGTCTGTAATGTCCTTACTGGTTTGGATCCTCCCTTTACTGCTGACGGGGGGACTGACTCTGTCAACACATCAATGATCTTAGTTCCTACTGAATGGGGGGGTGACTTTCGGATTCTTAAACCTCAAACTGGACGACTGATCGCCTCGTTCTAACGGCTGCGAGTCGGGTCGGGCAGGGTCCACACCCGGAGCCGCGTCTCCGCCCACCGCAGGTGAGGGTGGACAGCAGCCACCCGTGCAGACTGGCCACCTCTGACCCCGGGGGACCGCAGTCTCCTGACGATGGATTCGTGGCCCCAGTTCTAAAAACCACTCTGTGACTCGCGGTTCTCTCCTGTGTTTGACGTTGTGAGTCACTGAAACACGCTCTTAATTCGTTAGTTCTCCCAAAATAAGATGGCGGAGCCGTGGGGAGGCCCATACTTGCACTCTTGCTTCTGAAAGCTGATGTTTAACATTTGGACGATTAAGATATTGGGGATTTAAGAACACTGGTGTCTGCCGGTGATCGTTACATGGTAAAGCTCTGCAGGGTTTTTTTGTTTTTTGTTTTTTGTTCTTGTCACCGGAGAGAAGGGTTTCACAGCTTTCCGAGTGAGCGTCTGAGATGATCCGTGGCATTTAGACGGGCACCAGAATAGAAGGAGACGCCGTGGGCCACTGCGCTGCTGTGGACTCCTGTGTGCTCCCGCAGGGGTTCCGTGCGGCCCACTTGGACGTGGGGGACGGTCGGAGCAGTGTCTGTGTCAGGGTGCCGGGCTGACCTGTGATCAGAGGGTCTCTGCGGGGCTGTCTCTCTCCCCTCCCGCACCCCTGCTGAGGACCCGTCCCGTGTCGGGGTGGGTGTGACTCGCTGCTCCGGCCGGGGCCTCTGTCCAGCGCCGGGAAGGAGTCCCCTCCCAGTAGGACCTTCGGCGACGGGTTTCCCCCGTGACTCAGCACCCCACGGTCTTCCCACCGCACTCTCCGTCCCCCGGAAGAGCACAGGACGGGATGCCGGAGGGAGGGGTGTGTTCCAGAAGGCAGAGAGAGACGGCCGCCTTCCCAGCCTTGCACGTTAGTGGCTGGTGGAGCAGGACGCAGGGCAGGGCGGCCTGAGAGCCCCGTTCCCGTGGCCCCGGCACGGAGCAGAGCATCTGGGGGTGAGCGTGAGGGAGAAAGACTGCAGCCACGGGAGGAGCCACGGGACTGTTTCCGTGAATCATTCCCAGCCTTCGGAAACGAAGAAAGCCCTATTTGCCTTTGGTTCCGTGGAGTTTTAAGAAGGCTCACTAATTCATCAGCACATTGTCGCTCGGTCTGTGTTCGTGCTGGGGATCGGGCAGACCCAGGAAGGACGCGCCCCGGCAGCCCTGGAGGCCCCAGGGGCACCCGTGCTCGCTGCCCGAGCCCTGGGTCTGGCTGAGACTCACCGCATGCTCTGGCCTCCCCCGTGGAGGCTCCTGGAAGAAAACTGGGTCCACGGGCTAAAAATAGCCCCCTTGCCTTTGGGGAGACTCTACCTGGAAGATGGCCCTGGGGAGCCCAGTAGGGAACCTGGCCAAGGGACAGAAGACATTTGTGTCACCTGGCTACAGCAGGGATTCAGGACCTTTTGTCCGCTTGAATGAAAGGTGTTGGACCAACTGCCCCTCGCAAGAGACTGTCCATTTGCAGCAGGCCCTCAGCGTGGGGTCTGCATGTGACCGGCTGTGACCAGTCCTCAGTGTCGGGTCCGTGTACGGCAGGGAGACAGGAGAGAGACCATGTTACTTGGGCTCCTGGGTTTGGGGTTCACTCAGCGTGGGACTGCATTTCCCTGCCACCATACCTGGCTCACAAGTTCCCCATGTTTCTGGATGTTTCTATCTCATTGGTTTAAGGAAAAATATACCACACTGAAAACCAAAATCTGAGCACCTGCAAAGTTTAGGTTCATGCCTGAACCTTGCAGTGGGGAGTGACTTCTCCGTCTGGTTTCCAGTCAGACCAATCAGTTCTCCCCGCCGTTCTTCGGAGCCGAGCGCGCCCAGACGCGGGCAGTACGCACCAGCACGTTGCCTCTCCAGGGATAACCACGTCCCCCAGAAAGGCGTCCGTGTCTTGAATCATCATTAAAACGCACTCGCTTGACGAGACCCTCCAGACGGTACACAAACGACACTCTGAGAAATGAGATGCTGGTTTTCGGATACACGGCACTTCCCGTCCTGTGTGGACCGTCTTCGCTTTGGTGGGAGAATCCGTCTCTTCTGAAAGGACTGACAGCCCAGCTGTGCGGGGGCCGCCCTTGTCCGTCCACGGGGTGATTCCTTAAGGCCTTTCCTTGACGGAGTCCTACATCCTGCAACTCATCCCAGCTGTGGGACACCGCCGGGTCTTTTCGCCGATTTAGAAGCCTCTCTTCTGGCCGCGCCAGCCTGGGAGTGGTAAGTCATCCTGTTTGAAGCCATCATTAGGGGGAGAGGCCCTCTGCTGTCATCTCTCCTCCCCACACAGAAATTGGGTTCACTGAAGGCCCAGCTCATGCGAGCTCTGCTGGCAGCTGTGCCCTCAGCGTCCCCTCCCCACACAGCCCATGGGGGAGTGTGCCCTGGGGACCCCGCCCTCTGCCAGCCCCGGGCCGGGTGACGGCCTGCAAACCCTGGCAGGGTGCTGTCCGTGCCATGGGGAGAAGGGCATGATGGGACCGAGCCCAAGCCTTTCAGTCTTCCAGACGCCGTGGCGCTGTTTCCTCCCGATGCCACACGTCCTCCTACACTTCTGATGCAAAGTGACACTGTCACCACAGCTGTTTCGCAGAATGGGAAGTGGACTTACGGAGAAAGCCACTTCCTGCAGTCACCCCAGCCCCAGCCTTCAGCATCGTGTGGCGGGGCTGCGGGGCTGCTGGGTGCCGAATTCACCCGGAAATACTTACCGTTCTGATGGGCTTATGGCACCTGGGCCGCTGTTAGACCCATATGTGTGTAATTTCTGTTTTCTTGGGAAAGTCGCATAAAGAAAGCTTTTTGAGAACTCAGGTCGTTCTTAAGTGAATCATATCTGTTTAGAAGCTTAGGGATCTGGAAAGTGGAAGGTACATCCTCACAGGCCTGTATCAGATTGAGAAACACCTCAGCCACGTGGAGTTAATCCTTAATGGGGTTCCGGCGGGCATCCATGGTAGCGTGTCTTCCACAGAGTTCCAGAATTCACTCTGTATCCCCTGGCCTGTCCGGGTCTCTCTAGCTCACACTCGTGCGCACGCGCACACACACACACCGTAAAGCAGTCCTCTCCACCCCATTGTGGACCATCGGACGACCTTCCCAACACAGGTGGCCAAGAAGCAGGTGATCTGTGGCTAGAGTCCCTGAAGAACCAAATTTTAAATCTTATTGAATTTTAAATACTTTAGACGTCAATAGCCATGTGTATGGAGGGGCAGCGTGGCCTCCTGGGTCCTCCGTCCAGGTCACCTCAGTTCTCAGACCTCCTGAAATCCTACCAAGCATCGACCCATTTTGTCTATGAAAAGAACTCTGGTCTCTCTCAGAGTCATTGAGTTTCATGCAGAAGCTCCAACTGGATGCAGAGAGTGAAATCCTTGGAGAAGCAGGGACCCACACACACAAATACCAGAAACTGCCCAGGAGGGCGCCAGGGCGCTCTCCGCTTCCGCCACCGGTGCGCCTGCTCCCACACGCTCCTCCCCGCTCAGCACGAGGCTCTGTGTCCCCCGTGCTCCGCCCGGGACAGAGCTCAGCCCCGCGCACGTACAACAGTACACGTGTGGACGGATGGCTTCGGGCTTTAATGCACGCTGCGGTTGGCTCTCCCGACTTATCCCAAAAGAACTGCAGCGAGCGCCTGAAAAAGAGAAAATAATGTGGAAAACACGCCCTCGGAAAGAAACATTCTGAAACCTGTCATAGTCAATAACCTTCTTATTTTACTTCTGGAAAACTCTTGAGTGGGCCTGTGAGTGACTTGAGAACAGGTCGCAGAAGGTAACGTGAAACACCTTTTCACAGTTGGGTTTTGTCCAGTCGTGCTTGATGAGAACCAGGGCCGCCTCTGAAGGCGGAATACATGGAACCCACCAGCCGGGGTTTGTCCCCGGGGGGTACGGGCACAGCGCCCACCGCTGGGGATGCTGGTGACATTTCTGTTCGAGATGTGGGATTTTTTTTTTTTTAAGATTTTATTTATTTGTCAGAGAGAGAAAGAGAAAAACAGAGCAAGCACAAGCAGGGTGAGGGGCAGAGGGAGAAACAGGCTCCCCGCTGAGCAGAGAGCCCAATGTGGGACTCGATCCCAGGACTCTGGGATCATGACCTGAGCCGAAGGCAGAGGCTTCACTGATGGAGCCCCTCAAGGCGTCCTGAAATGCAGAATTTGTTACTGACATTAGAAAACCGTCCGACTAAGCTTTACGTTCCAGCAGAGCCTAGAACGTGCTGAGTCAGCAGTGCTCCTGCCCTTAGGACCAACCGAGAGACAGGACCCTAAGCTGGATTCTGATGCTTAAGGAATAGAAGTGGGTAATTTGTTTCATCTGATACAGGAGAATGCTCGCACCTTTGTCAGTTGGGGCGGCAACAAGTCTACAAACACACGTGATTACTAAAGACATAAATAAGGTGTAATTAGTAACAAGGAACAAAGCCACCCGTCAACACCCCATCATAAAACACTGGGCTGGTTATGAAGCAGTGCCCCAGGCAGCATAAACCTGCGTGGGGTCCGCAGGCCGGGCCGGGAGTGTGTGTGTGTGTGTGTGCGCGCGCACGCGCACGATCACATGTGCTCAGCCCCTGCCTGGCCCCCCTTACCTCGGACGTGGCCATGCACCGCACTGTGCAGGACCCGTTCCCTCAGCCACACTGGGGCCTCGGGCTCAGGCTCAGGCTCAGGACCCCAATGGCTCCCGCTTTGCTTTCTGGGCTTGACCCCCAGAGATGCTCATGTTCTGGCTCTTGAGGCTCCCAAAGGCTTGCTTGCAAAGTTAGTCTCCATCAGAAACTGTGGCCACAGTTTGCCGCTGCTATCTTTGGGCCACAGCAGCTGTTAGGTGTAAGAGATAATTTTAACACAAGTTATTGAGTAGAAACAATGTAGCAGTAAAATGATTCTTTGTGTAAAACTAAGGGCAGACTGTGCACCAGAGGCCACCCGGCCCACAGCCGTGCCTTCTTTCTGTCGTCACGGGTTACCTCCCTGGGCTTCGGGCCGGCCCATGGCCTGAGACAGGAGCCCGGGGTTCCCATGAGACCAGACTTTGTCTCGTCTTGTTCTTAGCTGGACGCACAGGGCTTTCTCTCCTCGTTTCTGACTTCTTTCTGTGTTGTTCCCTATTTCCTCCGCCCCCAGGTGCGTGAGGCTCAGCTCTGGTGAGAGAGCCGGGGCCGGCGGGCGGGGGCGGGGGGCCGGCGGGCGGGGGAGTCCGAGATCTGGCCCTCGGCGGGTGCGTAAGGAGGAAGCAGCACGCTCCTCCCGGCGCGCGGTGCAGGCACCAGTGTTCAAGCTCCGTGTTGGATTTACACCGGCTGAGAACGTGATCTCGGGGATGGCTGGGCCGAGAGCCCCGCACGGGCCGCTGGTGATGTCGGCGGCTCTCGGACGGGGCGGCCGCTGGGAGGCGTGAGCGGTCCTGTGGTCACCACCCCCAGCTGGCCCTGCCGTCGTCACGGGCGCTCAGTCAGCTGCTGGCCGAGTGCTGCTGGTCAGCCGCGCCGGGGCTCCGGAGCGCCGCTGCGTCCCTCCGTCTCCAGAGGGCTTCGGTTTGGTCGCTAACAGGGAAGACCTGTCCTTTCACAGGAAGACTCCCAGCTTCTTAAGGAGGAAGGAGAAGGACTTCTTGATCCTCAGTACAAGCGTCTTACAGTCCTTTTAGCGACATGAAACTGAACAGTCTGGCTTTCAGAATGTTGTCTCCTGTCTTTTCTCACTTGCGACTTTAGCGGTGTGGTTTTTGAAGTTTAAATTTGGAAGCCAGAGATTTTCTGTGCTGGACTGTGTTTGTGTAAAATTATCTTTCTGAGGGTGCGGGTGCGATGTTCCGAGCCCGCCAGCCCCAGAGTCCGCGGGACGCGCTGGGCGGCTGCGCGCAGGCCTTCTCCTGCTCTGCTCTGCACTTGGGGGATTGTAACGTGTCGTTCTCCTAATTGGTAACTTGGTGCCTTCATTAATTTAATTATCATATCGTTAAAGAAAAGCCTAGTTAAAATTCATTTTTATGTTTCTGCGGCTTTTAATGCCTACAAAACAGACTCTCATTTAATGCGTTCTTAATCACACTTCAGCACAAGGTGTTTGTAAACAAGCTCAAGTCTTAAGGAAGGAAGTGAGGCGAGTCGGTAATGACATTAACCACACGTGGCACCGTAGGATGACAGCAACGCGGTTATTCATAGAGGTGTGTGCTGCCTCATAATTGCAGTAAGACACTTAAAATACCAGCGTCTCCAAGTTCAGAGCAAAGGCGAGCTCCAGTGTTGTTTTCGGATGTGTTGGAGCAGAGGCCCTGCCAGCACAGCTTGCACGTTCTCTCCCTCCAGCCAGGCTGTCCTCTCCTGCCCTCGTCTGGACAGGCAGCACCTCCCCTCCCCCACTCTCGCTGGCCCTGGCCTCGGCCCGGACCCCCACTTGCAGCTGCCATCGCACTGTCCTTGTGCAGCTCCCCACCCCCAGGCTGGGTTCCTTTTGTTTCTCCCAGGGGCTTTGCCTGAGACTCCAGCCTCCACCCTGAGCTGGTTTCCTCACCCAAGAGAGGGGCTGGGGCGTCCAGCCAGCCCTGACCGCGGAGCAACCGCGCCAGTTTGGGCCTCTCCTTTGTCTGCTTGTTGGGCCCTGCTGTCCCCCGGGTTCTGTGCTCGGAGGTAGGGATGCCGTTCTGCACTCAAAGTCAAATGTATTTATTTATTTATTTTTATTTGGTGTTTTTTTTTTTTTTTTGTGGGTTTTGTTTTTTTTTTTTTTTTAGAAAGACGCTATTTTAATTTTTTTTTTTTTTGAAGATTTTATTTACTTGACGGAGAGAAATAGCAAGAGAAGGCAGCAAGCACAGGGAGGTGGAGGGGGGAAGCAGTGTCCCGCCGAGCAGGGGTGATGTGATCTCAGGGTCCTGGGATCGAGCCCTGCATTGGGATCTCTGCTCAGCGGGGAGCCTACTTCCTCCTCTCTCTCTCTCTGCCTGCCTGAGATTTCTGTCAAATAAATAAATAAAATCTTAAAAAATAAATAAATAAAGATGACAGTTTCGACTCCCGAACTCTGTCTGCCTGCGGCCCCCGGCAGCCGCCCCTCTGGGGACCCCAGCACCGAGGGCAGGAGGGACCCCTCCCCTGCCCCCGCCCCTGCACACCCTGTTCCTGTTCCCCTGCAGGGGTGCTATCAGACACTGCCAGCACTCGGGAGCCCTTGGCCTGACAGGGTGCAGTCGCCTGGCCCAGGCTCATCTCAGGGAGGAAGAAATGGACGCCTCCTTGTCGGTATGAAGCAAGACCACCAGGAACGGGCATCTGAGGCGCGTCTGCTGAACGCTGGGCTCCTGCCTTCGCTGCCCTGCCGCTCCGTCCCCCGACACCGAGGGTGCTGGGCTGGCGGTGCCCCTCTCGCCTCCAGATCGTGCGCAAGACACTCCTGGTTCTCACTGGCAACGGCTGTGGAACGGAGTGTGGTTTGCATCCAGAATCACCGATCTTGGGGTTTTTTCTTTTTGTATCAAATTAATAAAAGAGCTATAGGAACCACCCCTCACACACCAGATTAAATAAATTGAATGCAAAATCTTTTTTTGCCCTTCTATTCTACGTCAGGACCATTTTAGTTCTTTTAAAAAGTGGTTTAGTGCAGTGCATTTCAAAGTGAGGTATAACGAGATTTGTACGCTATTCCAAGAGCATTAATAAACACTTCCTTCTGATGAGCCATTTCTAACACGAAGTCTCTTCATTTCATTGCTGGAATGCAGAATATTTAGTTACTCTGTTTAGGAATGTTGAATTTCATGCTTTTCTTGTCAAGTCTTCAGAGTTTAAAAGAAAACCGAACTTGGTTTTTATGTTTTTTGTTCCTGAGCCTATAACTGTGGTCTGGACGCAAAGAGACAGAGGGTGCTCTTTTTTAAGTACCAGTTTCTGCAGTGCTCGGGGCTCCGCCGCCACGTGACCTGGTAGGGTGAGTTACATGCTCCATAAAGAGGTTTTTCAAAATATTTTTGTAACTCTTATCTTCATCTGACTACACTCTGACTTAATTTTATCCTGAATTATGAAACCAGAGAAGGTCTGTGTCTTGAAAAACAAAATTTCTCCTGCACGTGCCTTTTCCGAATGAGGGATCCGTCGTACTGGTCCCGGTGATTGGACCTCTCAGCCCCTGTGCATGTAAATTCTCGAAGAGGACTTGATCTTATCATGGAGCGCGTGACTCATCTTGGTGCTGGATGAGGAGAGACAGGAGGCGGCCGGCTTCATTCCTGCAGCCCTGAGAGCACGCTGGGGCAGGTCTGCGCCCGGGTCGCGGGCACAGCGGCGTCCGGCTTTGAACAGAGCATCTGCAGAGACAAGCAGTGATTCCGTGGGCAGTGCCGGCTTGTTCCCTTAGAGCAAAGGCGCCAAAATGCAGGTTCTTGGGTGGGTGGGGGGGAATCTGTCTCTTTTTTCTTACTGCATTAATATGCTCATTAAAACCTGCTTTTTACTTAGAATGATTTTACTTCCACCTTTCCTAAGGTATGAAAAACAGGAGATAAAGGTTTGTAAAATAAATGATGGCAGCTGATGGTGTCGACTCTGCCAGCTGAGGGCCGGACCGTGGAGCAGGTTTCCCAGGGGCCGTGGATGCCCACAGAAGCCCCGTGGGGCAGACCATTCCCACACGACCGCTCGCCAGCAAGGGGGCTGCGGGGCACAGTCAGGAAAACAGGACCGTCAGCCCTCGCTGCTCCCCACCACATCCGCCTCCCAGCAGGCCGATACAGGAGCGCGTGCGGGCCCCGGTAGGGTCCCATGTTCAGGGGAGGTTTTTATGACATAAAACTAAAGGAAACGTTTTCAGCTTCAAACTAAGAGGGTCTGAGTTTTCCATCCCCTTCTTCTGCTCTCAGGAATGTAACTGACCCTTTTGAGCTGAATGAATGTCTTAATTACCTGAATTACCTTTAGTGCATTTTAACTGAATGCGCAGTTCGCTACGGCTAACTCTGGGAGCTGCCCCGAACGGCCGGCCTCTCTCTCCCTGTCCCTGTCTGCCCTCCCCCCCACACCCTTCCTTATGTGACTCTCCTTATTTAAGACTGGACCAGTGGATCGAGCAGTAGCTTCCAGGAAAAAAATGCCAAGATATTTGTGTTCCTAAAATAGAAGCCAGTATGTCCGGTTACGCAACGGGCCTCGATCAACAGTTTTACCGTGACGCAAGTTCATGCTTGTTTTGCTGCGACTTCTCAAAGTCAACCCTTAAATCGAGCTCTGAGCTCATCATGTCTTTGCCGTCGTTATTTGAAAAGCACCGCAGTCCTAATTACACTACAAAGCGGTCTTGGCAGAGACGGTGGTGTGGACACTGAGTCGTTACACGAGCCGCTCCGGAAGCGGATGGCTCCGTAAACTACCTTGGGTTCGGAGCTGTAGGTCTCTTGCCGTGACGCTGGGACCTTCCCCTGGGAGCTGCCTGTGCGCTGACCTCTGAAGGCTTCTCAGATGCGCCTTCTGGAGCTGTGAGTCCCAGGCCGGACGGCTCACTCACTGAGAGCCCACGGGCCGGTGGTTTTCAGTAGGTTTGCAGACACACGGGACAGTCTCAACAATTTTAGATATTGACCTCACCCCAGAAAGCGCGTGTCCTGTTTTCCCCTCAGCCTCTCTGCCCCGGCCCTCGGCCACCAGGAGTCTCTTCCTGTCCCTGGGTCTCCCTGATCTGAACATTTCACGTGAATAGAATCATGTGACGTGTGGTCTTTCTCTCGGGCTGCCTTCGCGGCGTGGACGGCGTCCTGAGTCCGTCCGAGCTTCCTGCTGTCTTACGGCTGAATGACCCCTGCTGGGGGCAAGAGCTCAGGTACGAGTTTCTGTGTGGACACGCGTTTCGTTTCTCCTGATACACTCTCTTGATTTAAAAAGCAAAACCTGGATTTTCATGTACTCATGTCATCAGAAAGGCTCGCTGTGTTTTCCGGATGCCATTCCAACGACGGGTCCTGGAGAGGAGCCCTGGCCTTGACCTCACACCTCACGGAGAGGTCACATCATTGTCTGTCCTTCTGCGCTCCGCAGGACAAAAGCCTTTCGGTGTCTCTGTTCATAAATTCATTCAGGTTAGTCACTGTCACCCGACGGAGAACTAACCAGCCGAGGAACTAGAATAAATTCTTCCAAAATTTTCATTCCTCACATTTCAAAAACCGATCTGGGATCTTGGTGCTGAGTCCCATGGGGTCCCCACACCGGACGAGCGAGCCACTGCGAGGAAGGGCTCCTTGCCCGGGCTTCACCGGGTCCTGGCTACCTGGGCCATGTTGTTGTTCTTTAACAAACAGCTCTGTTGAGGCGAAATCACGCACCATAATGTTCACTCGTCTCAGGTGCACGGCTTGGGACGTTCTAGCATATTCACAGGATCGTGCAGCCGGCACCACGGCCTGATCCTATAACCCATTCGTCCGTCACCTCCAAAGAGACCCGGCACCCGCTTGCACTCCCTGCCCGTCCCCCTCCCCCAACCCCCGGGCCCCAGGACCAGCATCTTCCAGTCCGTCTAGTGTTGGCCGCTCCGGACATTTCACGGACGTGTCTGTGGCGTTTGGCCACCAGCTGCTTTCATAGGACAGCGTTTCCCAGGCTCGTCCACAGGGAGGTGCCCGTTGTTAACGAATATGTTCCGCTGCCGGAAGACGCAGCACTCTCTTGCCCGCTCTCTCACCTGGGAGCGTTGGGGTTGCTTCCCCCACGTGGTGTTAGGAATGTGCTGCCGTGAACACCCCCAGGCAAGTTTTGTGTGGACGTGTGTGTCCGTTTCCCATGGACACACACTGCTAGTGGATTGGATGAGTCACACGGTAACTCTACAGTCAACTGTCTTGCTCGGTGGCTGCACCACTTAGAGCTGTGGCGGGGCTTCAACTTCTGCATTCTCTGATCAGCAGTGGCTGTTGTCCGTCTTTTTGCTTGCATCCATCCTAGTGGATAATGTGGGGGCACCTTTTCTTGTGCTTATTGACCGTTTGCACGTCTTCTGTAGAGAAATTATTCAAAATCTCGCCCATTTTTTAAAAATTGGGTGTTTTGTCTTTTTGTTGTTGAATTGTAGGTGCTCTTTACATATTCTGGACACTGGTTCCTCATCAGACAGATGATTTGAAAGTATTTTCTCCCTCTAGGTTGTTGTTTTACTTTCTTGATGGCATCAGTTTCAGCCCAGTTTTAAATTCTGATGAGGTCTAGTTTGTTATATCTTTGTGGCTGTGCTCTGGTCTCCTATCTAAGAGCCACTGACACTGGGGCACTTGATCTAAATTAAATCTGATTCTCACCTTCAGGTCTCTATTCTGGTCATGTTGTCCCTCCTCTCAAACTCAAAAGAGTTTTGGTGACTTAAAAAGTATTTTTATAAAGAATTTATTGGTATCAAACACACTAGTGAATGGATTTGTCATTATTGCTTCCTCTCAAATACTTCCCTTTGTCTAGAACAGTGGCTTTCAACTAGGAGTGACTCCTTTCTCCCAACAGGGACATTTTTTCAGTGTCTGGGGACATTCCTGGTTGTCAGCAGAAGGGTACCATGAGCATCTTGTGGGTAGAGGCAGGAGATGCTGCGAAACATCCCACGACACACAGGAAAGCTGCGCCCCACACGAGCACTGACCTAGCCCACAGTGTCAAGGAAGTCACATGGAGAGACCCTGGTCTAGACTCAGACCTGCCCTTCTGCTTTGATATCCCCATTCTGCTCTGATTCCGCATAAGAAGGGACATGCCTTTGAGACGGGTCATGACTCGAGTTTTCATCTTTCTTCATGGTCTTTACTTTGACCCTGAAAGCTCACCGTGTTTTGCTAGTATCTGTTATTTATCCAAACCCAGCCTAGAGCAAGAGTAAGGACGATCCTTTTATTTTTTTTAAAACTATTTTATTTATTTACTTGACAGACAGAGATCACAAGTAGGCAGAGAGGCAGGCAGAGAGAGAGGGGGAAGCAGGCTTCCTGCTGAGCAGAGAGCCCGATGTGGGACTCGATCCCAGGACCCTGAGATCATGACCTGAGCCGAAGGCAGAGGCTTTAACCCACTGAGCCACCCAGGTGCCCCTGATCCTTTTATTTTTAAGAAACAAACCAAAAATGCTGAGTAATTACTGCACAGTTTATAAGGTGTCACCGTTTCTTACTGGAAGACACCACGGACCGTAGAGGGAACCTGATTTTAGATGTTGATGCTTGACAGAATGCACCTGCAGTGAATAAAAACGGCAGCTAAAATGTATGGCGCTGCTTCTCCAGCCATCCTTGTTTTGTACTAAGTGAAGAATAGGACATTGAGGTCAGCCTCAAAGTGGGCCGTGACACCAGGACGCGGGACATGAACCTCCAGCTGATGGGACAGTCGGTCCAGAAGTGTTCTCTGTTCAAGTTTTGTTCTCCTACAGAACTAAATAGGGAGATACGGAAAAAGACATGGTCAGCCACGTTTGGCTTCCCCTGCTGAGGCAGAAGTTACCCATTTTAAACACAACAGTTGAACGGTTTTCTCTCCGGCACCCGCTGGGTGTCAGGCGTGGCGAGGTCAGGGGACAGAGGGCTTTAAGGCAAGGTCCTCCCTGTTCTCAGACACTTTGCAGTGTGATGGGGAGAGAGGAGTGAGTCCGTGGGGGTCTGCGGTGGGGAGGGGCTCCGACCTCCACCCCCGGGGAGGAGGAGGGGAAGCTGAGGGCCGGGCAGGGTGCGGTCCTCGCCACAACATACCTTCCCCCGCCCTCTGCCCCGCCTGGCCCCCCGAGGGCAGGAGGCTGGGAGGGCTGTTCCAGGCAGAGGGTCAGCTTGGCTCTGTTGTCCTCTGTCCCACAGAAGAGGCCGTGAACGTTTATTCGGGTTCCTGGAGACTTCCTGTTTCCCTGAACCCCCGACGCTGGAAGTTGCTTTTTCCTGAGTGTTGTCAATACGCTAGAAAATGCCGTCTCATTCCTGTCCCGCTGTTACCTCTTCAGTCGCTGTGACCCGGAGCGCGCTGGTCTCCGTTAGTAGTTACTGGTGAGACCGTTGGAGCTCAGCTCGGGAACCACCAAGCTAGTTTACTGGCCAGCCGGTGACAGCAGACCCCCACCATGTTCCGGCGTTGGTTATCTGACACACCTCATGACGCTG
The DNA here is from genome assembly GCF_022355385.1 of Mustela nigripes. Lineage (NCBI taxonomy): Eukaryota > Metazoa > Chordata > Mammalia > Carnivora > Mustelidae > Mustela > Mustela nigripes. Next base: position 89,360,981 of record NC_081564.1, on the reverse strand, counting down.
GCTCGAATTTACTTGTGGGAACAAGATTACAAATGCTGGTTGGGGGGATGTTCCCCGTTCAGGCTTCCAGAGGGACCTGGGAGTTGGGGAGCAGAGGCTGCTGCTGTGCATCCGGAGGGCTGGCCTCTGCCTCCCCAGGGCCACCGAGGTCCCCTGACGCCTGGGCCTCGCCTTCTCTCCCACCTGCTGGCTGCCTGCATGTGCTTGTCCCGACCCGGGAATCTGTCTTGGTCTGAATCAGGCTTTCCCCTGACAGAGCAAGAATTGATGGCTTCCTCACGAGACGACTCCTGTTCGTCAAGACGGCTTCTGTTGCAAGCAGCAAAGCCCCCTCAAAGCCCCGGGACCGGGGAGGGAGGGGCGAGTCCAGAGACGGGCAGTCCTGGCTCAGGGGACCGCCCGCTGGTTTCACGAGGAGCATCTCTCTCCCTGCACGCACCCCACCCCTCAGCAGGCGTCTGGTCCCCCTGCGCAAGGGGGGCCCGGGACGGGTAGTGTCCCCAAGATGGCACCAGGCCAGCTCAGCCCCAAGAGCCCCCCTGCAGCTGGCATTGGCCCTTGGCGCCACGTGCCCCCCCCCCCCAGCATCCCAGAGATCTGACAGCGAAGGACGGGAGTCCCTCAAGGAGGGCCGCGGGGAAGCCGAGCAGGCCAAAGCCAGGGGAGCAGGCAGCGAGGTGCCAGAGCCAAGGCAGAGGGGAGGATTGTCACCTTTTCCCCCAGAGTTTCCATTTTTACTTAACAAAGAGCCATAGAGCAGTTCCTGTGTGCCTAGTGTGTCCAGAGTGCTTGCAAATACTAACTTTCCTAACCCCATTACCACCACAGCACACAACCATACAATGTCACTATTCCCTCTCCTTTGTAGGAAAGGAAACCCAAGCACACAGAGAGGTTAAGTGACTTGTCCAACGTCACACAGCTAATAAAGAAAAGCCAACCCTGAGTTTACTCCCAAGCAGTCTGGCTCCCCAACTTACAGCCCTGGTGACGGTGCCTGTCCCGCTCTTCAGAAGGAGAATGTACAGCAGGAGGGACACCTGTCTCTCGGTCCTAGCTGGAGACTCAGGGAACGAGAGACACTTGGGAAAAGTGACTCAGAGAAGGGTGGAGGCCTGAGAGAGGCCAAGGGGCGCCGGAGCCTGGGCATGTCGCCCTGTGCCTGTGGCCCGTGAGTCCCGCGGTGCTGGTCATAACTGAGAGACTCGCAGACCAGGTCAGCGGTCACGGGCAAGAGCGTGGTGGCAGTGCTCGTGGGAGTAACCCAAGTGCAGGGCGCGCTGTGGCCACGAGGGCAGGTCAGATGGTGCCGTGTGGGCTGCGTGAAGCCACCGCAAGCGTTCCCTGTTACCGACCAAAGCACGACTCAGAGCAGTGTGCCCAGGGAGGCCCGATGGGGGTGCTGGGTGGCGGAGATGCGGACCTGCTGGGGGGGGCGCTTGGAGATGCGGGGGGGGCACGGGGATGCAGGGGGCACAGAGATGCCGGGGGGGGGCACGGAGACGCAGGGCGGCGCAGAGACACGGAGGGGTGCAGACAGGTGGCGGTCGGCAGGGACATGCGGAGGGAAGGGGCGGTCCTTTCTGCTGTGCCCTGGGCAGGGCCTTTTGCCGTTGCGTTCCGTGTCACACTAATGAGATACAATTGAGTAAACGAATAAGAAGAAACTAAAATCTCACCTACCCTATAACCTTAAAATATAAACTTAAAACGAACGTGCGCCTGGTGCAGCCGGTCGGGCTCCATGACCGAGGAGAACAGAGGGCAGCCCAGCCCCATGGCGGCACCTGACCCCTCCTCTGTGTCCTCCGGGTGCTGTGGGGACATCAGCATGGATTTCTGCCCCCGAAAGGGCCCCTTCTGGCACCAGGGCTGCCCTGCCTGGCTTCCAGGCAGCCGAGAGTGGAATTGAAGGAAGGCCGGTTCAGAGTCCGCGCCTTCCCATGCGTCCACCCGCCGCACCGCGACCAGGGACCAGGCGGTTCGGCTCCCAGAGCACAGGCATGATGACCGGCCAGTGCCCATCCCAGGTGCTACTCCGTTTCTTTTGTATGAAAATAACCCACGGCCCAGGGAGTGTGTGCAGCCCAGGCAGAGAAGGGAGGTGGGAGCTCAAGCCTCTGCAGAAAGCCCACCCGCACCCGGAGACCCTCACAGCCGGGCGTTGAGCAGGGGACCGTGATTAACTGTGAATTTTCTAAGAAGAAAAGGGTATCACAACCATCTCGTTGACAAAGGTCCGGATCTCAAGAGAGGGTCTTGTTCTGTTTTGTTTCCAGGACGGAGAGAGCAGCACAGCAGAGTCTGACAAGAAGAAGGCCATACGCCAGCTCTCCCGGGAGGCCTCGGAAGACAACGAGGTGTTCGGTATGTGACCGGGAAACCGGAGGCCGGGGCTTCTTGTGCACAGATGTATGCATTTGGGGAAAGTTTTAAGTTTTTAGTCACTTGAGTAATCTGTGAGTCTGTTCTCAGTATTGAAAATGCAGAGGCCGTAGGAATATGGGTAAGACCCCTTGGTCAGCCTCCTGCATCTGTCCTCCGCGACGTGACCAAGCAGGTGGCCAGTGACAGCTGTCGCCGTCTAGTTCCTGTTCCTGTGCTTTGTGCTGTCTTGTACGTAGCCTCCAGAGACTTTCCAGGTGTAGCCGAGCTGTACACTATTTCTCTACTTATTTGACCACTGTGGGTGGAAAACCTAACGGGGCCTATAAAACAGAATTAGAGGAAGTGAGACTGTCCCAGAGCCTAGATATTTCAACCACAAAGAATGACTCAGGAGGTGTTGAAAATAACCGTTTTCTATAAAAGTTTACTTTTCTGTGGAGCCCGCTGGCAGCACGACTCAGCCGCATTTCTGCTCCCTCCCCTCCGAGAAAGAACCAGTGCCTTTTCGTTTGATTTTAACATTAAGAAAATTACCTTTCCTGGGCACCTGGGTGACTCAGTGGGTTAAAGCCTCTGCCTTTGGTTCAGGTCATGATCCCAGGGATCCTGGGACCCAGCCCCACATCAGGCTCTCTGCTCTGCAGGGGGTCTGCTTCCTCCTCTCTCTCTGCCTGCCTCTCTGCCTGCTTGTGATCTCTGTCTGTCAAAGAAAAAAAGAAAGAAAGAAAGAAAGAAAGAAAGAAAGAAAGAGAGAAAGAAAGAAAAAATTACCTTTCCCATGGGACTGTGGTATGCCATGACTTGCCACCATCACGTGGCTGAGCGAGACGCAATGCAGATCTGTCGCGTGCCTTGCTCTGTTCTCCTCCAAGAACCCCCACAGCTGTAGGAACAAAGGGGCAGCTTGGAGCGTGCCCAGAGCAAGGGGGCTCGCTGGCCTATCAGAGGGAAAGGGAGCCGTTTCCTGGCTACCAAAGGGAATGTCCCTTGGGCAGTGTCTTGTGCCTGCAGCTTGCGACGCCCACGGCCGACAGGCCTCCTCGCCACGCTCCCTAGCCTGGTCGCCGCTTACTCGAGTACGGGGTTTCTCGGTCCTTTCAGTTCCCTGGCAGGAAAAGCCGTCCCACTTTCCTATCTCCGATCCGTTTGCGGTCTTTCGAAAACCCTTCCCTTCTGTGCTTCCGCCCTGAGCAAGCGGCAGTGAGGACAGGAGAGCCGCTGCCCGCTCCCTCGACATCTTAGACTGTCACGAAACTCAGCATAACACAGAGGCGCAGAGGCTGAAAACAATGCAGACCAGTTTATGGCAGCCAGTGGGGTCCGTGCGAGAGGAATCGGCGTTCCACTGGTCACACCAGCGGCACGTTGGTTTTCCTGAGAACTTGGTGAGCAGTGGGGGGCAGAGGGAGGTGATGCCCGAGTGTTGTCCGCTGCCTTCCCGTAGCGGGGCCCCCATCCCTCAAGGCCAGGGGACCAGAGGGGAGGAGCGGCCAGTACATGAGGCCAGAGGCCACCGCAGGAGCTCTGAGGCCACCGCAGGAGCTCTGAATGCCGAGGGAAGGCGGTCTGCAGAACTGAATGGAGCATCTGAGTGTCGATGATTTCCATCAAGTCCATCTGCAAAGCTCTTTCCCTCGATGACCTCTCTGCTCCCATATTCCAACTCCATATGTATATTAAACACATAAAAGCAAACGACAGAATAAAAATGTCCAATTCTAGGTTTCCTGTATGACAAGGGTACCTTCTAGAGGGATGCTGGCTAAGCTTACTTACTTTAAAGCAAACATCATCTTCCTCATTATTCCCCTGGTTATGTGCGTTCAGGCCCGTTCACAACAGTGTCTGTCCCCCTGTTCCTTTTAGACACACTCTGCACACGTGTGCATATGCACTTGTGACATAGTGCCAGGCAAGAAGGGTCTTCTGTGATGCGTGTTTCCCTAAGTCGGCACAAGCACGGTTTGATTTTCCGAAGGCGGCCCCCTGCGGCCCTCTCAGTGGATACTCAGGCTGGGGACGGAGCCGTGCGTACGGGTGACTGTGCTCCCGTTTCCATCTTGGCACGAACCTGTGTTTGTCACATGAGTAATCTGTGAATCTTCTCAGTATTGGAAATGCGGAGGCCATACGACTAGGGGTATAGCGGCACAAGCAGACGCCGCCTGGGTAGTTTCCTGTGACTTCCCCAGTGAGAGCACTGGGCACACTTACGTGGGGGTCATGGTGCGCAGCCCTCACGCAGTCAGGAAACAATCCCTGATGGTCACCTTCACGACACGGGCAGCTCTCCCTGAATCCAGGCTGAGTCACAGAAGCGGAGAGGTGTGAGGTGTGGCCACCTGACAGCACGTGACCCTGAGCGAGGGTGGCTGGCTCCCATGGGGGCCTGACTAATACAGACCAGGAGTTCCTGCGGGACTGCGGGCATCTGTTCTTGAACTTGGGATAATCCCCCATTCCTGATGCTTTCCTAGAATCCGGAGAAACCCCGGTCCAAAGGGGCAGAGTGACGAGGGAAAAAGAATCTCAGTGGATCTTGGCTGTCAATCGTGGCCGCCTAATCTTGGAAGATGTATCTGAGCTTTTTTTTAAATTATGAAGCGTTGTGGGAATGTCAGTCCAGATGAAGTCAGCAGTCGCCTCCCATTTCCCTGACTAGACAAAACTTACCCAAGTACCATAAAAAAAAACCCCATGCCTCACGATGGTCTATGAACCCTGAGTCATTAGCAACCAGGTGGCGATAATCTTGAAGCTCCTGGCAATCACGTTGTTTGCGTGTCAGACGCATGGACCTTATCCTTTACCTGACAGATCTCTACAGGATCCAGGTCCTCAAGGTCTCTGCGAATGTCAGGAAAGACTGTTGTCCCACAGGTGGTCAGAGTCCTGGCTTAGGGACGGAATCAGAGGGGCTGGGAGGTCACGGCCAGGGGCAGACTACTGGCAGGTACCTGGAGCTTCCGGCGGACAGTCACAGAGCGCACGACTAAAAACCAGCCACGCTTCCCCAGCCTCCGTGAAGGCCAGAGCCAGCCGTGTACTTGGCAATGCCCTAAAGACTTTTACCTTTTCATTTCATGGGAAAATCCCAATGAAGGATTGTTCTTCGTCTAAATGACTCACTCATTCGAGCACACTTCTGCGTCTCCTCCTGTAATGTTTTTTCCTGACAGTGTGTGGTTATACTTAGGACTGTTTGCCTGGTTACCCAAAGAGGAAGAAAACATGGTAGCTTAGAGAGCTGTGTCTTGTCTGAGCTTTGGGGAACCAGGTCATTTTGTGGTTGGCCAGTTACTGAGCCTTTTTGTTTGTTTTCCACCATGCACCCACACGTGTGTCGTACACGATCCTCACCATTTGTAAAGCCGTCAGCAGGGAAGGCAGAACGGTCACCATGCCTCCGTCCAGAGTCCGCTAGCCACAAAACAAGGGCAGGTGAGGCAGTTGGGGTCAGCAGAAGCCTGTCCCTAAATTATAGTGACAAAGGAGCAAAATCCCCAAAAGAGGGCACCCCTGCTCTTTCCAGATGAGTATGGCTCCTTGTAGACACGACCCACATCTCCAGAGTCAGAGCAGAAGGGATGAGTACCCAGCACATCTGGTGAGCTTGATCCCAGCTGCAGGACCCCAGGGTCATGGGAACATCGCCTCCCTGCCCCGGTGCATAACGGCGCCCATGGCTAAGTGAGGCACCCACGGCCTGTAGGGACAGACTCCTGTGGAGCTTCACAGGAAAAACCTTCACCAGCTCAGCGCTCAAATACCGGAGATGGAATTATCTATGTCTAGTGTTCGGCGAGAAAGGATTCATCCTGGCAACACTGACGCTTATGCAAGTACAATCTCTTAAGTATAAACGTGTGTATATGCGTGCCTTCATCTCACAAAGCTTCAGTTAGCTCACACGAACACACAGACGGTAAAACATGGAAAGCATACAGTCGAGGTCGAGTCAGGAACGACCACACACGTGAACCGTATGGTGGTTGCTAATAGTTTGAGCTGGAGAGTCCCAGAGGCGCCGGCAGAAAGTGAGACCCCGTCCGTGTGTTCAGTGTCTCCATGTCTCCTTGTACGTGGGAGGCGGTGCAGCTGCGCGTTAGCTGTGGTGCGTCTGTCCGTGCCCTCATCTCTCGTGTCTTGGTCTCCTCCCAGGTAAGCAGGGGAGATAAGAAAACCTCCCAGAGCAAACGAGCAGGTTTGCAAATGTGCACCTGTACGGCACCCCGTCCCTGTCCCCCACGGGGACCGGCAGAGGGGGTCTGCATGCGGTCGTCCGAGGATGCCCAGCTGCGTTCAGCCAGTTGTAAGATCTTTTCTCGTTTCAGGTTTTATCACAGATGACCATGTGGTGTCCGCCACCGCAGGGCAATTTCCTGGCAGCTGTGTTGACTAGTTTCCTAGGAAAATTACAATAAACTGGGCAATGGGCTTCATCCCACCTTGGCGCTGGGTGAGGCACATGTCCCACTTGTGGCCTCACCTCGTCGCTGTCCTGCGTGGCCCGTGCACACCCCTCGAACCCTGCCAGTGACCGGGGTGTGGACGCCCCTCTGGATGGGGAGGGGCGGGAGGAACTGCGGTGCCACGTCTGGAAAGTACTCTCTGCCACCGACAGACCCCCTGGGAATTTTCGTACAGCATTGAGAAAAAAACTTTGCTTTTTTTTGTTTCCAGGACCTTTCCATGATGAGATCTTTTTGAGATGCTATTTCCGATATTATTTCTATTTGATCAATCCTGATTACTAGACTAAGCTACAAAATTAGTAAGAAACAGTCATGATGATACAAGATTCTGTCTCCCCTCAGTAATAACTGAAGGCCAGCGACCCACCCTGTGCTTTCCTGCGGACCTCTCGTTAACTGTCCCTCTGTCAAGGTCATCAGTGCCCTCCAAGAATGGCTTTCAGCAGCCTGCTCTTGCGACTCGTGGATGCTGACTTTAATTTATTGCTAATGATGGCTTGATTGCTGCCCAAGCGGTCACTCACATCTAGGCCAGCGACAGAATCAATATGGAGTGTGTCTTTGGGGCAGATAGAAATCGCAGAGTCACAGCCTCTGGTCTGATCCCTCCCCACCATGTAGAGATGAGCGTCTGCTGGCCAGGACAGAGGCCAGAAGGCCACAGAGACCAGACTGTAGCTCCTGCTCCGGGCCCTGCCCTGAGCGCCCCCCAGGACACAACCGTGGGGGGCCCTTGGAGGACAGAAGCAGCTTTCATGTCTCTGTCTGACAGATACGTTAAAACGGGGGCACGCCCCGAGACATATTATTCTGTGCTTCGCCTGCCTGTGAATTGCTACTTTGTATCTTTGAAACCCACACGCACCTGCCAGGATTTGCACTGCCTCCTTGTAGTTCCCAGGCAGCCCCTGGGGGGTGCCCCTCTTTGCTTTCTGGTGGCGGACTCCTTTCTGGCCAATAGCGGCTACCCAGCAGGTGGCCCCGGGGGGGCAGTGCCTGAGGGCCCCTGCAGTGAGTGTGGGTGCTCAGGGCCGTGGGAGGTCTGGTTCTAGGGGGCAGCAGCCCCCCCACCCGCACCCGCCCATGAGCTGTTGGACAAACATCCCGGCCCTCGGTTACTTTGGTGAGGCCGTATCCCCGAGTAACTCGGCGTGTGGACTCCAGACCTCTGGGATGACGTCCAGCCTCAGGTGTCCCGTGCAAGTGGGGGTGCTAACAACCGACCTCCGGGTCGTTGTGAGGAGTACACGCCATCAAGAAAAGTGAGCCCGGGTGGAGCTTATTGGGAAGGAGGCAGGGGCCGTGTGCGCGTCCACCGCTGTCTCCACCCAGGCATGCCTGTCCCAGGAAGTCTGGCCTCTCCAGGGAAACCCATCCCGCCTCGAATAGTCTGCAGAGAAACATGATATTTAATAGTATGTGGGGGTGCTGGGAGAGATGAAAAAGGCCAGTGTCCGGAGATAGCTGACCTGTTCGGCAGTCCGGAGCCTCTCTGTCCTCCGCCACGTGGGCCACAGGGAGGGGTGTTGCCGGGGTTCTTCCAGAGGCAGTGATCATCGCTAATGCTCCGGGGACCCTAGCAGGCTTGTGTGGCTCATGGACTAGGCACTCACCCACTGACCCACACACCACCGTGGTCCACGTACCCACAGGCACTCACCTGGATGATTCCAGGAGCCCCTCTGGCTCCTGCTTCTATCCAGACCTCCGCCCTTGCATCCAGGCTCGTCTCAAGACCATCACAGAGCACACAGCCCAGTGCACACCCCGCCCTGCCCAGAGCCCCGCCACCCTTGCCACAGTCTGTGGGACCCTGAGGGCCCAGGCACCTCTGATGGCACCTCCTACACTCCCCTGTCTCCCTCGCCGCCCCCCCACCCCGTCCTCTCTTCCTGGAGCACCAGGCTTATCTCAGAGGGTGAGATACCCTGAAGGAAGACAGTGTCCGTCACTTCCACTGAGGCTCGATGGGCCAGAAATGGTCCCGTGACCCCAGCCCACAGGCCCGGCACATGGCCATCATTGGCCAAGAGGACGGGAGCCAGGATGGGGAGATGCTGCCTCCTGCTGCCGGGAGCTTGGCTCCCACCGTGCGCCAGCACTGCCACGGTGTGTTGTCTGCACCCCCCGGCACCAGTGGAAGGGGAGCCCCACGTGGCTGCTGTCTCCTTGCCGAGCATTTGGTGACCATACCGTGATCCGAGGGCCCCCACCCGCCCTGCTGCCCTGTCCTCTCTTCTCCTCTGAGGCAGACTTGCAGACTGTCGTGTTCAGGGAGCTGTGCCACCCAGACAATGTGTCCTCAGCCTGAGCCGTTTCCTCGTGAGAAGCTCTGCTCGGGGCCGCTGATGAGCGAGTGATGGCGTGGAAGTGATGTGCATCAGAACGCGGGCGCACGTGCTCCCGGTGCCCGTGAGTGTGCGTGGGCTTGCACGGGTGCGTCGGCGCAGGCTGGTGTGGGTAAGCATTCTTCCCACTGACAAAATATCTCCGAAAGTCTGTGCGTCTCTTTTCTCCTTTGACATTAGGAATTGCTAAGACTGCCTTCACTCCAGCGTTTCCGTAAAAATGGTTGTCCTTGGTTACGGTCTGTGGTTTTCCCATGTAAGTTCCTAGTAATGGTGAACCCTGGGCCACACAGCCCCTATGGGGAGTGGCTGCCCCCACCTTCCAGAAACCCCCCCATAGGACACCCGCCTCTCCGACCGCGAGGAGGGACGGAAGGCCCCGCAGACACAGGTGCCTGCGCCGGGAGGGGCTCACCCTCCGAGGCCACCCCAGCCGTCCTGGCAGGTTCCCGCCAGCGGCTTCTTCCCCCCCCCCCCCCAGTTCAGGCAGTGGAGAGTCACGGCCCTCAGGGTCCAGGAGGGCTGAGGGAGGTTTCTCCAAGGCGGGCGTGGGCGCGCGTTCCCAGCACCTCCCCGCACCGTGCACAGGGGAGGTCAGTGAGGAGCTGGCGGCTGCACCAGAGTGAGGCCAGGGGGCGCCTGCGGGAACCCCCGTTGGCAGAGCCCGTCCCATGAGGGGACTCTGGTCCCAAGGAGGCTTGCTCCAGGGGAAGTGACGAGCTTGCTGGGTGTCCGGAGTCACAGAGGTCTGACAGTGCTGCCCGCACTGAGCCCTCTGGGCCTGGTCTTCACCCTGAAACGATGGCTCCAAGTCACTTGAGGCCATCCGGGCCACAATAGGACACTGAAAGACTTCCAGAACAAAGAGGGAACACAGATCTTACAAACGCACAAGTGGCGACTGTGATGGGCTTCGGCCAGTTGCCAGCAACGGCCCCAGCTTGAGGCCCAGGGAGGCATGACCCTCCCTGCGTGGACCCCTTCATGGGACCCGCTGCTCTGCGGAGCTGGCCGGCCCCGGGCTCCCGTTCCACAGCACCACGTTGCTCCCCGAGTCAAGCTGCCCTTGCCCACTCCGCCTCACGCGCCGCCGGAACTCGCAGAGTGAACTCGGGGGCCGCAGGGCGGTGGTGGACCGTCCCCTCCTGAAGCCTCCGCCCCCGGGACCAGACGCCTGGGGCCTGCGCACGGGACCCGCCGGCAGGCAGAGCGGCGCTCACGCACACCTGTCCCGGCTGCTGTGGCTCGGGGGTGGCCCTCATCTTCCCTCCGCCTCTTCCGCTGAGGGAAGGGCTGCGTGTCTCCTCCATGAATCCATACAGGGCAGGCCTAACCGCTTCCTTGCCTCCGCCAAGGGCGATACTGTTGGTATTTTTTAAACTGAAGAAATGACGTGTTTAGGAAGGAAAGTAAAACCGCGCGGTACGCTCTGGGTCTAGCAGCGCCGCGGGCCAAATGCAGCCAGACTTCCAGCTGTCCCTCCCCATCACGCAGCCTGACCCCGCTCCCGGGCACACCGCAGCCGTGACCGAACTCCGCTTTGCAGTTGCGTTCCGCCCGGTTTTCTCCTTGGAACTGCGATGTGTCATGTGTCAGGAGGGCTGTTCGTGGTCCTGTCCTCACGGTCTGCCCTGCAGCTCCCTGGCTCGCAGACACGAGAGGGTCCAATGAAAGGCAGGCCCTTGCTTCAGGCCAGGCTTCTTGCTCTGAGTGGCATGTCCCTGCTGGGCCTCCCAAACCTCCCCATCCGTGCCTGGATCCAGAGAAGCGGTCCCCCGGCTGTCTGGCAGGTGACTTCCTATACCAGTGATGGTGGTGGCAGGTGGGCTGCTAATTGAGGTGATGAATGTGGCACGGTCCCAGGGGTGTGAGGTTGTTGCTCTGGAGGTCGGAGGCCGTGAGAGACTCGAGCATTCTGGAGGGCAGAGGCAGTTAGAGACGCGTGCTCCTGGGAGATTGGAGGCAGTTAGAGACGTGGGCTCCCGGGAGGTCGGGGATGTTCTTCAGCAGCTAGTGAAGTCGAGGTCATTCAGGCACGTCCTAACTGGAATGTTTCATTAGGTGGACTCAGTGCATTTGAGCCATTTTTATCTCAAGACTTTCCAAATTGTATGAAGTGTACGTAAAGGCGCTCCTACCTTTCTCCCTATCTGACACCAAGGGGGGGTCTTAACTCTGCCTCTAGCTGAAACATGTCTAAAGTTACTTCAAAAAATCATGTCTCGATGTTCAGTTTCTTTTTCCTGGGAGCTTTGTTAGGAGCCAGACCCATCAGCAGGTGTCACATCTCGCGGTCCCGTATCTGGAACGTGACACTGTGTCAGAGCGTGGCCTACCACAGGTGGAGAGACAGGGTGACGGGCAGCTCTGTGAAGTGAACACAGCAGGGACCCCGAGAAGGCTGTGTGATCTTGGGGGGAATCTTAGGACGAGATTTGTCCGTCCTTCTAGAATGAGGCCCCAACCACAGTGCCGTGGAACCTGATGCACTCTGCATGTCACCTATGCGCGCATACACTCAAGGGGCGCACGCACACACATGGGGCTGGGGGCAGGTGTCTCCCGCATCACCCCGAGCTGGTTCAGAGGCCGTGGGTGGAGGTCTGTCTGTGTGTGTGCGGGCACGGCGGGCAGGCCGTATGGGCCTCGAAGCTCTGACCTGCGAGCTCTGCTGCAGGTGTGCAGGCGTGCAGCTGGAGGGCTTCCTGGCAGCTTTGCCGCAGGCAGCTGGTGCCCGGACGGAAGACTGAAGAGCTTTCGTATTTCGGTGCGGTGAGGATGGCAGCGCCCGGAGGTCCCCGGAGTGCGGCGGCGTTGTCCTGGCTGCTTCTGCTGGGAGAGAACAGGACATTCATCCTGAAGGACTGGGGCTTTTCCCCCCACCACGGCATTTCCCACTGCACAGCAGTTTCTGGTCCCGGCTTCTGCCCTACATAGGAATCCGTCTCCTCGTGCGGGGGTGCTGTAGTCCCCCGAGTCATTCCTCCTCGTTTTCATCAAAACTGAATGAGAGGAAGGAGTATCTGTGATTGCGAAGGGGTAAGGACGGGAAGCACAAGAACAAAGAGAAAATTGGGGAACCCTAGACTGCCCTGCCGATTAGGACGGCAGAGGCCAAGGGGCTTGGATGCTAGGAACACAGTCACATCGTACGTTCGCGCTCCCTGGCTTCCGGGAGATGGTCCTTAAGGTTTCAGGGCCTGGGACAATCGGCAGCCCTTCGACTCAGTCAAGGAGCTCTCCCTGGGATACGCTGCACACACCGGCATAGGCTCTTCAAACAGGGCTGTTTCTAAGCCATTGACACAGAACCTTCCCCTGGGCAGCCCGTGCAGCTGGGATCCAGTCACGGAGTGTGCAGAGCAGGACCTGGTAGCTGGCTGTCGGCTCTGGCGAAGCTTATAAAGGGGGGAAAGTATGTAATTTGACATTTAAAATATAAGTAGAATGCTATTTTTGTGTTTCAGAACCCCAGTTTATTTTCAAAAATTATGTGAGTTTTTGAGTCTTTATTTTTGTAACTGCTTCTCTCCTCAGCAAGATCCCCGAGCCAGGAGAGAAGGGTTCTTGCCAGCTACGGCCCGATGAATCAGCAGTTGGCAAGTTTGGAAATCTTGCTTCCGTGGAGCCGTAGTGCTCTGGGGACTTGTTGCTTCTCTGAGTCAAGAGAGGACAAGAGTGGGGGACAGAATCGCTCGATGAAAACCTGTCCGTTCTGTGTTGCTGCTGTCCCCCTGTTTGGGCGTCAGCAGTGACAGTGTCCACACTCAGGAAAACCTGAAACGATCCTTGCCTCCCTGGCTGTAGGAAGGATATCCCCCGGGGAGTCAAAGGTGGTCCGGAGTTGCCCGGTGACATCTGCATGGGTGACATCTGACCAGAAATAATGGGGTGCAGAACCAGGAGGACAGCAGAAGTGACCCTTTCCTGAAGGTGCACAAATCTGAGCTCCAACACCCTCGAATGGGCAAAATACTCCTGTCAGACCGTCTGGCATAACTTCCGGGCCACCCTGGCCTCCTTCCCATACTCGGACCCGGCCCTTGCAAGAACCTCAAAGACAAAAAACAGACCAGTGTTTCTTTCCTTTGGGTGTGACAGGGAGACAGACGGGACGTTCTCCATTCTGTATCTCGTGGGAGTGCAGGGGGGCAGCAGGGGACCAAACAGTGGACACCCTGCCTCCTGGACATCGCTTCTCAACTGGCTTTGGATCCTCTGGCTTAGTAGATGGGTATCTTCTGCTCTGACCTCCTTGGGCCTCACTGCGGACATCTGTCATCTGCAGACTGTCATGCCTGTGGGACAGCGACCCGGGGGCGACAGAGTCATTGACACAGTATTCTCGTCATGATGACACTGGCTTCTCCCTCCTCCCAGCTCCTGAGGTCACCAGGCCCCGTCTGTTCCCCCCACCCCCCTTCACCAGCGGTCCTAAACACCGTCGCTGTGATACGCCCCTGCCTTGCCCCCACCACCCGCCGTGTCATCCCCAGAACACCCCGGAGGCAGGTCACACAGCACTGCCAGGTGGAGGACCCCCCAGTGGGGAGACTCGAGAGCCCCTCCTCACCAGTGTGGGGCCCTGCCAGGGGATTTTGGGTGCAAGGAGTGTGTTTCCAAAGAGAGACAAAGGAGTCAAATCAGAGAAGCCAGATCTCTGATCTCAAACCGACAGCGTCCTTCTCAGCAGCTGTTTGGTGCTCACATTTTAGAAAATTATTAGAATTCTAGCTTTTTAGTTGTTTTCAGTAGTCCTGTGAGTATAATTTTTGCTCAGAATCATCTTCTGACAAGTAATAGATGTAATTATTTCATTGCATGACACGGAGGTACTCTGGTAGATACGGAATCCTGAGCTAATTTGCTGGCATTCAGAATTAAACACTCAGCAAGTTTTAATTTCTTTCAGTTGCCTTAAAAACCTGAGCCTAGCCCTTTCATTGTCTGACTTCTCTTCTGTCTTGTTGAAAAGTACATTGAGGCAACCCCTCAGTAAAATGGAGACTTCCCTAATTGCATTCGTTTCCAACAGAGTGATGGAGATTCATTTATATACCATAAAGGTCACCTGTTTTAATTAGGCAAATTAATGGTTTTAGTCTGTTCACAGAGTTGGCCATGCCCACTCTAACCTCACTGAGAGCGCTGCTGTCACCCCAGAGAAAATGTCTGCCATTGGCAGCTCCCCTTCCCCACCACCCCCCGCATCCAGCCCTTGGAACCACTAATCCGCTCTCTGCGGCTTTGCTGACGTGACACTTGTGGTCTTTGTCACTAGCTCCTCTCACTTTACACAGTGCTTTTAAGGTCTGTCCAAGTGGGGGCGAGTGTTGGCGCTGCACCCCGTCTTTCGGACAGTCCCTGGTTTGTTGGCCCCTCACGGGCTGGTGGGCTGCTCGCACGCCCGGCTGCCGTGCGTCCTACTGCCGGCCGCTGTGCTGTCTTGGCAGAAGCAGGTGCCCTGTTCTCTGAGCGGACACCCCCTAGCAGCGGCTTTATTTGGTCTGTATGCTGAGCTCCAGAGGGCAGGGCTGTCTGTGTACACATTCATTTTTATTCTGCCGTTTGTTCATCAAACCCCATTCCACCACCCCGGGGAAACGTGCGTTTTAGTGTCCGATTCCCTTAATCCCCAAAGATGTCCAATTTGCAGGCAGCTGAGGAACGGAAGGACCCTGGATATTTGGTGGCGTCGGAGATTTCTTTTCCCGCCTTCAGGAACTGTGGCCATCACCGGGCTACACCCTTCAAGCTCAGCTTCTCTGAGCCGATGCCTCCAACACTGAAAACCGTTCCCCCACATCTGCCAGAGCCGCGCCTCCCTGCCCTCAAGGAACAAGATGGTCATTTAGAGTCTCTGGGGACCGTGACCTGCCCCATGCCCCCAGGTGCCCTCCAGGCAAGTTGAGAGGGGCTGCTCACCCCCGACGTGCGGTTCGGCGAGGAGGGCTGGTGTTGGGAGAGCCCCGACGTGCGGTTCGCCCTCACCTCGAGAGACTGTCCTGCTCTGTCCCCGGGGGTCAGCGAGCCAGTCCTCTGCGGCCCTCCAGCGAGACTGGTGTTCTGCTCCTACGGCAGTAAGCCCCCGTGTCTGTGAAAGTGCCAGAATCCGACGACAGCCTCAGCAGCAACAGCTGGGGCGCTCCTGGGACGGAGAGCGGCTGCGGGTCTTCACGTCACCACTAGGAACACAGTGGAACACTCCACAGCTCGACACGGACAGAAGCAAACACCCGTAGTCCGCTCGCTGTTCGGCCCCGCCGTGTGGACATGTGGGTTATTAGCATCTCGCACACGCAGCTGATAGTTCGCGCTGATGAACTCTCCCCTCCGGTGTCTTCACGACACGCACGTCAAGTCCACTCTCAGGGTTGCCACCGAGCTGTGCCTCCCCCGACCGCTGAATTTTCAAGCAGCCATGTAACCCGATGTGCCGTTAGCACCGTGTCCTGGAGACGGGCCTGTGTCTCAGCCATTAGGGCTTGGGGCCCCCTCCCTGCTCCTTCATTCTGCGGGTGGCCGGCTCGCGGAGCAGTGACGCAATCTCACCGTCAATTGGCACTTTTTCCAATAGAAAAGAAGAGTGAGATAAATTGATGGTAGTGATTTTTTTTTAAGATTTTATTTATTTATTTGACAGACAGAGATCACAAGCAGACAGAGAGGCAGGCAGAGAGAGAGGAGGAGGCAGGCTCCCCGCTGAGCAGAGAGCCCGATGCGGGGCTCAATCCCAGGACCCCGGGATCATGACCTGAGCTGAAGGCAGAGGCTTTAACCCACTGAGCCACCCAGGCGCCCCGATGGTAGTGATTTTAAGTCTGAAAATGCCTCGGCTACAGAAGGCAGAAATCCCGAGTGCTGCAGGAGTCGGTCCTTGTTCACGGACATTGTGACCCTGGCCCTCCTGACCCCCCATGCAAATCCGAGTGGTTTTCAGAACGTGTGTCCCAGGCTGGTGGGGCTCTGGGTGTTCCCGTGAGGGTGTCAGTCACGCACACTTCCCCACGGGTGGCTGCCTCGCACACCGCTGACCCGCTGAGTCCGGCACTGAGCAGGTCAGCCATGGGTGGTCTCCCCGGCGGGCTGTCCCATTTTCATGGAGATTATAGAGCCTGGGCTGTGGTTTGTTCATTCGCTGTTCTGAGACTGCTTTGGGTCCCTTGTCATCAGCGTTCTCAGAGGCTGTAATGTTTCTTTCCCAATGGGAAAAAAGATGTGGACTGACTCCCGGCATTGGAGCTCAGTCCGCAAAGGAACAAGTTTGGTCGGGATATGTATGAAGACCAGAGACACCCATTTTTCCATGTATCTGGACGTATCTCATATAAAGGACAGTCTTCGTCATGCACATGCCAGTACACATGCCCGAGCAGACAGTACAACACAGAAACATGCCACCATCCTGCGATTGTCTTTAGAGAGACATGTCCATTTCCTAGAAGTAAATTTACTTGAACAGAAAATAGTGTACCACTACTGTTTAACAAATGCTTTCTCCCCATTACAAGTTGAGCTTAATTTGATTTCCAACATTTCAGATGCAATTTTGTGTGTTCCCAGAGCAGATAATGTCTAGGTGCCTTCGAGGTAAGCATGGAGCTCCTGCACCGGGAGGGGAGCACAGAGGGGGCACCAGCAGGGCAAGGTGCTCTCTGGGACGGTTCAAGCCCTGGGGCCAGAGGATCCGCAAGCCCAGGGCCAGGGGTGGCCTCTGAACTGAGCTCTGGGGCTTCTAGCAGGGAGCCGGGAGACAAGGGCAGAGCTGGGCAGGACAGGGTCGCTCTACCGCTTGCTGTAGCAAGAGGATTCTGTGGGTGGTGCTAGGACTGCGGTCGTGGTCTGTCGGCGGGCAAGTGCGCAAGTGCCAAGGGTCCTGAGCATGGCGGGGTCTGAGAGACTGGGCCATGGGGGAACCAGTGTGGTGGTGACACATCCAGGCTGAGCTGCCGAACGGGGACTGCAGACCTGCAGAGGGGAGGCTAGAGAGCTGTGATGGCGGGAGTGGTCCTCAGCTCTGCAACTTTGCCTTACTAGACATTTCCCTGCGTTGTCCTCGGGCCACACAGTGCCACCCTGGAGGCCTTCCCTGCCCTCTGTGCTGCAGTTACCAGCCACCCTGGTCGGCCTGGGTGGCCCCGGCTCCTGCCGCAGATCAGGCTTCTTGCCCGGAGGCATCGTGAGCAGGTGCTCAAGGTTAGCGCACAGAACCTCGGTGGGCACACTGAGCCCAGCCGTTGCAGGCACATCAGGCCAGGCCACCAGCATCCAGAGTGGGGATCCACGTCCTGCTGGGGCTGGTCTGCCCAGGCAGGAGAGCAAGGGCGGAGGTGAACAGAGACAGAGGCTCAGGCCAGGGCCGTGTGTGACACAGTGGGGGTGGGGGGGCAGAGCCCCAGAGGAAGTGCAGGTCAGCAAAAGTCAAGCAGAGAGACTGGGGAGGGTTGAGGTCCCCGTTGTGTGAACGCTCGGCATGTGGCTGGCATCCGTTAAGACGGTGTTTGAGGCAGGTGTGAATAGATCGGCTTCGGTGCGTTTGCGCGCCGTCCTCCCTCAGCGCTGGGTCCACGTGGAGCAGAGGGAGAAGGTAGCTCGCTCCCGTGGGATTGCTCGGTCCGCCACAAGGCACAGAGCATTCAGGGAGGTGAAAAGCTTTGTCTCGATAAACAACTTTCGAAGGACGACAGTGAGCTGGCTGCATTCGGACTCGTGTGGACGCACAGACTGAGGGGACTTGGCAGCCCGCCCCAGCCCCCCTGTGAGTGACACTGGCCTTGGGTGATCAGAGTGAGCAGTGACAGCCGCCTCCTGAGTCACGTCACACACTGTGTCTTAGGTGCTCAGGGACCAGTAACCGGGTTAACCTCTGAGATTACCCAAGACTGGTGGCAAACGTCACCACATTGTCTCTCTGATGAAGATTTTACACATTTCTGTTAGATTCAAGGGAACTGATTTCTGTTGGAGAACTTCGTAACGCATGCTCACGTGTGAATATAGACATGAGCTTATTTTCATGGTGTGGAAATGCTGACTTTCTACTTACGATAATTCCCTTATGAAAGTATCAGTTTGTTCAAGGTTCATGCAACAAAACATAAAATAGGTTATCATAAGTACCCACTGTGTTTTCATAAATAAATCTTTAAATGTATCTACTTCGACTGGATGAGTAGATAGGGGATATTTTTGGTTTCTTCTGTTACATACCCTATGAAATTAAATGGTCATCTGACCATAGGATCATGATGAATGGTCTTGAAGTGATTTCCAAAAAAGAAAATAAACCCCCCTAAAAGTATATCGGTATGCACTTTACTCAAACAGCACATGTCTAAGAATAGTTGAAGCAGGGCGCCTGGGTGGCTCAGTGGGTTAAGCCGCTGCCTTCGGCTCAGGTCATGATCTCAGGGTCCTGGGATCGAGTCCCGCATCGGGCTCTCTGCTCGGCGGGGAGCTTGCTTCCCTCTCTCTCTCTCTCTGCCTGCCTCTCCATCTACTTGTGATCTCTCTCTGTCAAATAAATAAATAAAATCTTAAAAAAAAAAAAAAAAAAAAAAGAATAGTTGAAGCAGCAGGTGAGTTGACGAGAGTTCACCAAAGGCTGTTTTCATAAATCTCTTAGAAGGTCTTTTTTTCTCCCCCTTTATCTAGCATCACATCACCTTTCTTTGCTCTGAATAATCATGTTTTATTGCTTGAGTTTTTTAAAGCATTTCACTGACTATTTCTTAACCTGAAGCATTTTCAAGTTATTTTTATCCTTAAAAACTAGCAGTCGCTGTCACGCGCTGGTACGAGGCTGGCACGGCGGAGACACTCTCTGGGTGCCGGATGGCCGGCCGTGAAAAGCAGACATTGTGCAAAGAGCCTGGTCTCTGCTGCGCCAGACATTTGACACCATTGTTCCTTGGCTTCCAGGGACAGAAAGTGCTGCAGTACAGATCTGCAACTGTCCCCAAGAAAAGACCTAAAAATAACTCTCTCATTCACCAAACTGTAAATGTATCAATTATTTGTTACACTGTAAGCCAGGGATTATGGCTGTCCTGCAAAACAGAGTTCACAGCAACAGGTAAGGAAGGATACAAGTATCATCCTGATTAGTCTGAATTCTAACCTGAGTAGTTACAAAGTAACATGACTGTTTCTTAGGGGTCGGGTGGTCAGACTGGAAATAAGAGTTTTGGTTGAGAGAAGGGATGCCAGTCAAAACAGTTAAATCCTGGACTTCTGCTTCGTCTTCATCGGACCACAGCAAATGCCCCAGCAAGGCGGTCTGATGCCAAGTGTCTGATCTTTTCAGAAGACCAAAGACAGAGTTTCTGCAACATGTGTCTTTGGCTGAAAGGATGAGAAAGCAGGCTGAGTTCTGTGCATCTCCTTCCTCCTTCCTTTAATTTGGAACAGCTTCGGGTAAAATGTTGGATATTTATGCATTTAACAAGCAAAAATTCCAAAAAGTTCATGTGAAGTGATAGGTCTTTCCATTTTATTGTGAATGGGTGTGTCTTCATATCAGGTAGCTCCAGGTTTGACCATTTTTTTAATAGTGCTGTGATTAGTAGGAACTCCACACCTTTCCACTGGTTCCGGACGACGCAAGGTCCGCTGCTCGCTCTCTGGGTTTCTGCTGGCAATCTGCCAGTGATTCTTGCAGAGAAAGCCGCCAGCTTCCGTCGGCTGACAGCAAACGACTTTCAGAATCGAGAGGGGAAAAAAGGATAAGAAAATTATAACATTAAGTTCTTTAAAAAAAAAAAAAAAGATTTTCTTTCTTTCTTTAGAGAGAGCATAAGCAGGAGGAGGGTCAGAGGGACAGAGAGAGAGAGAATCGCAAGCAGACTCCGCACTGAGCACAGAGCCCAAGGTGGGGCTCAATCTCAGGACCCTGGGATCAGGACCTGAGCTGAAATCACCGGCCAGAGGTGACTTCAGTCACTCCTGACATTCGATTCTTAAAGACGAGCAGCACGGAGGCGAACAGCAAGCTAGATGCCAACTCACGCGTCACTAGAATTGGATTGCTTATACGTGATGCTGTGCAGAAAGTTCCTCAATGACCAGACGTTCGCCGTGCTGAGGACAGGGCCAGTGATGGGCAGGAGCCAGTAGGGAGGCCCCGGGCACCTTCCTAACTCAGAAGTTCTTCTTGCGAATGTGTCCCACGTGAGACGTGGGTTCCGTAGCCGCAGACGGACTCAGACCCAGCGCGTGCCCCTGGCCTGTCCTCCGCTGCTCTGCCCTCGGGGGCTCCACGATCACCACCGTTTCCTCCCGCCCGTGGCTGGCGCACAGCTCCTACGTGACGGGTGGGTCTAAGAATCAGCTTCGTCCGACCCCCGGGCTGGGCAGATCAGGCCCTGCTTCCTGTACCTTCTGCTTCTGAGTTTGGCTTATTGCTCTGTCCCTGTGTCCCCGCGGACGTTCCTGAGTGGCCCAGGGGTATGAATGAAAAACGGATGATCCCAGAGAGCTGACTTCCTTTCGGCAAGCACACCCATTCATCTTGTTTTAAAATAATTGTGATTAATTTCATTCATTAAGAACAACTACATTTTTAAAACTCCTTTATGTGTCAAGCCACAAAAGCCTCAAGCCCAGAGCAAGTAGAGTCATAAGTCCTTGTCTCTGGGGGCAGAGAAGGGCTTAAGTAAACGCTGGCGCTCTGGACCCACAGCGTGCTGACTTCTCCAGAGGTCGTGACGTTCAGCTCCGGTGCTGTATCTGCTGCCTAATACCTCCTGTTCTTAGAGCTGAAAATCAGCTGATCGCAGAGGTCAGCAAACTCTCTGTAAAGGGGGCCGGGAGCCAATATTTCAGGCTCTGCAGGACATATGGTCTCTTCGGTGCTTACTCAACTCTGTCTTTGGAGCCTGGAAGCAGCTACAGATGGTTTCATCAGTAAACGAGCATTGGCTGTGTTCCTATGAAGCTTTATTTCTGGACACCAAAATTTGAATTTTATATCCTTTCCATGTGTCATGAAATACTATTTTTTTTCTTCTCAAACTATTTAAGAAGGTTTTAAAAAAATTCTTAGCCTGCAGGCTATCCAGAAACAGGAGATGGGCCAGATCTGGTCATGGGCAGTTTGCCAACACCTACATCCCTGATGAGGAGAATGCTTTGCTAACTCAGGGAAACTGTGTTGATTTGTGCTCAGAATAGAACAGAAATGAAGAACTCTGCCTGTGAAATAGCCATAAAACTTCTTGTACCTTAAATCTGTTCCATGAGAAGCTAACAGCAGCACCCACCGTATGAACTCACTGGTGAATGATTCCTCCGGTCAGCGAGTAGTGCACGGACACTTGCGCGTGTGCGTGTGTGTGTGCGTGAGCACAGATGCCCACACACGTGCACTCATACATCGCAGCTGCTCCCTTCCAAGCCCTGGGAGGTGGGAATATAAGGCAGAGCGAAACAGACAGCCACAGATCTGGGGCCTTCCGTTTGTCTAATTCCCAGGACTAGTCATGAAGTGTTAGGGGAAAGTATGCAATAGGGTATCCAGAAACTTGGGCTGGCTTCTCCACTCGCTGCGTGCTGTGGGGTCAGACTGTCTGGGCCCGACTGCATGGCCAGTTGGGACAGAGCTGTGTGCTCCCTGTGGTCCCGGCGTGGCAACGAGGGGGTGTGGCAGAACCCGTTGCCCCATCAGTTCTTGGAGAGGCTGCCTCTCTCGTGCTTCTGAGCTGGTGTTTTGGAGTTCGCTCACCTCTGTTACTTGCCGCCGTGCTGCTTTCCTTTAAACTGAGCTGATGCTTCTGTGTCCTTTAACCTAAGAGTTCTGACACAGACTCTTAGTTTCTGTGCAGGTAATAATGCAGGTCCATGAACCCTTCGATGCCTTGATCTGTTGGGAGCCGCACCGAATGGTCTTCCAATAGTAGTGACTGGGTTCGATTATGGACCCTGGCGCCAACCCAGGCATCATTTGCATGATGGTTTGAACACTTAATTTGCATGTAATCTTGGTGGGGGGACTGTGGATGACTTTATGACTCGCCGCCGTGACTTTGACTTTGTCTGGAAATAACCGCCAATGCAACAAGTGTTTCCATCCCAACTAGTGGCGTTCTGTGGAGCTGGTTAGCATGCCCTGACTCAGGAGGCCAGGTTGGTGGCCCGCTCTCCCCGCGCCTCCCGTGGGGCCACGTCCCATCTGTCACCAGTGCCTGCCTGGCCTGTGCCCACTCTTGTCGGGTGTCAGTGTGACCCCAGACACCTCGGGTGTACGGAACAGCCTCCCTAAAGAGTACCGGCACTCTGTCGGGAAAGGTGAGGTTTTCCCCCCACCGCGCTCACAGAGCCGGTCAGCATAGCCATTAGAACTCCGCCGGAGGGTCTATTCTTAACTCATTTCTGCGTCTCTCCTGCACTCCAGCAGAATGCGCTCCCCCTTCCTGCTCGCCGACCTTCCGCCAGGACCGCTAGGAGCCGTGCTGGAAAGTTTTATAAAAACAGGCCCTCCGGCAGTCTCTGCGCCACTGGCCAGTCTCTCCACACCCTGGACACACTCCTGAATACCGGGCATCACCGGAGAAGGGTGTCTGTGTGCTTGGTCAGACAGTCCTCGGAAGTCGGGGGCCCGCTGTGGCACAAGCCCACTCTGCCTTGCCCTCAGCCTCCGGTCTGTCCCTAGACGTGACGTCCCCGTTGACTCCTCCGGATCAGGAGTGTGTGGTGCTCAGAGGCCAAGGGCAGGCGCTGTGGAGGATCAGCTGCTGGCCCGGTGGGGGCCAACGCTGGATGGCACGGGACCCAGGGGAGAGCGTCTGGAAGTAGGGGAAGAGCTGGGAGGGGGCGGTCACACTAGCCCAAGGTCAGCGCGGCCTGGAGGACGGAGCGCCGCCCTGGGAAGGTGGCACCTTCGACCAGAGATGGGCCCCCAGGGGCTCCTGAGGCACCGAGAATGCACACGCAGGGGCCTGAGCGTTGTTGGGGGGGTGCCTGGAGAGCATGGGAGACAGAAGTGGTCCCGGAGAGCTGGTGTTTGCCTCCATCTTCCGTCCAACATCCCCAGACTAATAAAAGGAAACAAACCTGGGCTCAAGGAACAGCAGAACTTTCTAACGGGGCGGAAGTCCTGCAGGAGCGTGGAAGCACAAACAGGACCTGGCACACCAGCCTCCCCTCCTGCCCCGTCCCCCAGCACCCGTGTGCCCGCACACGCATGTGCACACACACAGGAGGACGAGACGGAGTCCGGGGGTCACGGGCAGCAGGGTGACGCTATCCGCAAACGGCACACAGTGCCCACGTGGTCCCAGGAGGCCCTGTCCCTCCTTCTGCCGGCAGGTGACCATCTGTCCTGCAGCCCCACAGCGAGGGAGTCGAAGCAGCACCCCGATGCCCTCTTGCTGCAAAGGCTGCTTCCAGTAGGACGCCACCTCCCTCCCACCTTCCTGGGCTGCTGCACTGGGCACTGGGGTCCCTGCCACAGTCCGGGCCCCTCCCAACTCCAGCTTTGGTGCCCACTCTCTTCTCTGCTGAAGCCCCAGCGCCCTGGTGTCTGGAGAATCTTTGCTCACCCACGGTCACAGGGAAGCTTCTCTGACCCCGAGGCCCTCCCCCGGGGAAATTCTTTCCTTCGTGTAAAGCTGCGTGTGGTTATCCACGAGATTGTGGGGTTAATTCCTATCTCCTAACCTGAGAATTTGTACAAGGGGCCAGAATTCTTCTGCTCACTTCCAGCCGCTCCACGCCCCTAACACACAGTAGCCATGTGTCGTTTTCTGTCGCGGTGTCTCCAGGCCACACACGCTTCATGGCTGAAAACAATCTTTCTCGGGCTCCTGGCTCCGTGGCGAGCAGTCCCGGCTGGCTGGCACGTGTCTCCTGCCCAGTGGCACGCAGGGCCTGCGTCAAGGTGCCGTCTGGGCCCGGCGCTTCTCTGGAGGCTCGGGCAGATGTACTTCCTGGCTCACGAGGGTTGTTGGCGGAGTTCAGTTCCACGTAGTTACTGGGATCCGGTCCCCGTGTGCTTGCTGGCTGCCTTCCGGGTCACGCTCAGCCGCTGGAGCCCCATCTCTGCCCTTAGACCATCCACCTCTGAAGCCTGAGATGCTGCTGCCCGTCTCTTACGGCTTGCCTGGGAGTCCCTCTAACCTCCGCGTCGGCTGCCCACTGGAGAAACGCGGCCTCCAAAAGGCTCCTGTGGTTGGACTAAACAGTCTCAGATAATCTTCTGTTTTCAGTGTGATATAACATAATCACAAGGGGTACCTCATCGCTGTTACAGGTTGTTAAGGATTACCCAAGAGAATTTGGTAATTATGAGAATTATTGGGGGCCATTCTTAGACTTCTCCCTAACATAGGAATGAAGCGTGTATTGGGTGGGTAGATGCATGGAAGGATGGACAGACAGATGGACGGACGGATGGATGGACGGACGGATGGGTGGATGGGAGAGTGGGTAGATGAGTGGTGGGTACATGGATGAGAGAGTGTGTGGGCGGACAGAGGATGCACGAGCGGACGGCTGGGCAGGTGTGTGGCCGGGTGAAAGCTGTATAGGCTCTTACTGTTGTGCACAGGTATTGCCAGAGTCTTTTTTTTTTTTTTTTTTTTTAAATACTGTGACAGCCACAGTAACAGAAGCCCTGACAATGGCCAGTCACCGTGCACCAGTGCTAAGACACTTCATCATGGGCCCCTCAAGGACTTGTCAGAGCAGTGTGGTGAGGGAGCGCCAACCTCACCCTGCTCTGCAGCGGAGGCCCTCGGGACTTGAAGAGATGAGCTCATGTGCTCGAGGCCACAGAGTAGGTGATGGGACCAAGAGCCAAAGTCAGCTGGATTAGACGGAAGCCAGCCTGTGGTCTCTTAGTGCAGATCCAGTTTAATTCCCTGGGGGCTTACTGAGCTCTGCCTCCCCCCACCCCACCCCCCGGGTAAAATAGACGTAGAGGCAGGAATACTATCATTTCAGCGATCGCACGCCCCCCTGAAAAGCAGCTCAGTGTTCCCGTGATGCCGCTTCCGTGGGAGAAACCTTGCGGCCTCTCCGGGCCCGTTGGTGGCAGGTACGGAGCTGCGGCGGGGACCGACAGAGGCTGCTCGTGGCCCAGAACCGGTGTGCATACCGGGCTGTTGCCCGAGTCGCATGTGGACGCCAGCTGTGTGCTGTTGCCCGAGATGCTTGTGCCCACCTTGTCAGATGAAGAAGCTCGGGCCCTGCGAGGTCCGGACTCACGGTGGAGCCCAGCCCGACCCTCCAGGCTGCCTCTCCCGTGACCCCATTCCTGCTGTGGGAGGAATTTAGAGCGATTTAGAGCAAATAAACACTATATGTTCTGGGTACACAAAGGAGGCTTTCGTGCTGAGATGGGTGGGTTGATAAGATTCGTTTGTGGAAAAATTTTCAAGAAATCCCAGCGTGGCCGGGAGGGCGGCCGCGCGCCTCTCATAGATGCAGAACTTCTGCCACAGCAAACCCACAGGCCACAACCATAGGCTCCTTTGTTTCCGACCCTCCCTGGTGACCCCGAGCACAGCGGGCCAGGGACAGAAGTATTCCACAGACAAGGAGGGTCCTCTTCAGCGCGGCCTACGCGCGCAAATTCCAAGGCTCTGCCCGCCCAACCCCCACCATCCCCCGCGCCTCCCCCCCCCCCCCACCAGCTCCTCTGCACAGAGGGGCCAACCCGGCCAGGTCAGAGGCACACAGGCACCCCCGGTGCCCCTTCTCCTTAAACCGACAGCCCAACCAGGGTCATGTGCACTTAGCATGGCTCTCACCTCACCCCCTACTCCACTGGACAGCATGCTTGTCGCCGTCTTTTTGTTTATTTATTTATTTATTTAGATTTTATGTATTTATTCAAGAAAGAGAGAGTGTGTGCCAGAGAGAGAGCATGAGCAGGGGGGAGAGGCAGAGGGAGAAGCAGCCTCCCCCCCACCCCTACCCCAAGCAGGGAGCCCAGCAACTCTGGAGCTTGATCCCAAGACCCTGGGATCCTGACCGGAGCCAAAGGCAGACGCCTCACCGATGGAATGCCCCAGGCACCACATGTCGCCGTGTTTTTAGAGTGAGGTTCCGTCCAAGCCTGGCCTGTGGCCATCGATGGAGGGCAGCCCCTTACTGGAAAGGGGTCCTCACCTGCCTCCGTCTCCAGGGTGGGAGCTGGGGGCTCGGGGCTCGGGCAGAGGCGTGGTTCCCAGATTCCTGCTGCAGAGCCTGCGGGCTGCCCCCTGCCGCTGGCCCCGGGCTTTTCCCCCAGGGGCGCCGGCCTCAGGGTTTATCGGAGCCCCGCAGGGCCACAGGCTTGGTGCCTAGCCTGGCGCCTCCAGCCCCCTCCATGGCAAGCAGTGGCTAAAAGTCCACACAGAGACCTGGCAAGATGCTCCTTCGGGGCCCATCATGCCTGTGGGATGAAATCTTCTATCCCTTAACACTCCTGCATGCCCTGTGTGAAGAACCTTGCTTAGCAACGGGGTATTTCTGGCCGTAGATGGGGGAGGGTCTTGGCCTCCACCTCCAAAGCCCCCTCCCACCCCCCTGTCTCCTGGTCTCAGGCCTCAGGGGAGGGAAAAGGGGTTCCCCAGTGACAGGGTCCCAGGAAGGCTGCCTGGTCCTGCTTGGAGGCGGTTCCGGGCGAGGTGGGGCGGGCTGAGCCCGCAGCGGTGCCTCCCGGCGTCCGCCGTGAAGCGCGCCCACCGATGAGAACCGCACGCCGGCTGGTGTTCAGTTTCGCGCTTGGTTGTGGCAAGTTCAGAGAGCTAAACTACGCTTCTCTGCTGTCCGAGCGCGGTTGTCTCAGTCAGTCCCCACCAAGACTCCAAGGACAGTCTGTCACCTCGACTCTGGTGGTGGGACCCTCCCCCACTGCGGAGAGCTCGCACCTCCAGGCCCAGAGTGTCCAGACAAAAACCCCAGAGAACGGGCAGGAATAGAACAGAAAATGCCTCCTTCATGGAAGAGCAGCCTGGAAATTTCGTTCCGCTGTAACTGATGACGAATCTCATACCTTCAGTGAAGATGGTACTTTGGCCCAGCCTCGGGTCTAAACGGGGGTCACAGTCTCTGAGTCGCATTTCTCCAGCTCTCCTGCAGTCTCTGCTTGGGGGAACAGAGCAGGTTCTCGCTGAAGGAGCTGGTGTTCGGAGCGGTGAGCGACGGGCCGGCTCGAGGAGGGGGGGGCCCGCTGCTGGACGCCCCGGAAGGCAGGCAGACGTCCTCCGGAGGGTGATGTGCTCATCCACAAAAGTGCCTTCCATAAAAATCCTGAAACAGGAGAGCCGCGCGGCCTGCCCGCTGACATTAGCGGTCAGGATTTAAAAAGAGCTCTGGAGGAGAGTCAGTGTTGTCCTGTTCCCACCTAGAGTCCTGGGCTTCTGGATGGTTCTCCCTGGGCTGCAGGAGGCGATGCCCCTTCTGTAGGTTATTTTGGAAGTAGGAGCTCTTCTGCGAGGGTCTGAGGTTTCGGTAACGTCTCTTGAGCTCTTTGCAGCCGCCTCGGTATCTCAAGCTCTTCCTGGCCATAAGGGACGGTGCGTGACGATGGTGCGTGACTTCAGTCGCCCGCTCTGAAGGACGTGAACTTGGGCCTGCCAACCTGTCCCCGTCACAGAGGACCTGAATTCAGGTCAGCTGCGGTGTTCCTGACTCCACGATGGCTTTAGCCATCTTGGGGATCCTTAAGATATCACCAGGTGAAAACATGTGAGGGAAAAAGTTAAAGCATGAGTTTAAAAACAACCAATTGGAGACGAGATCACTGAAGATTTCCTCTGTTTTGTGGCTTCATTCCATAGCGATGGTCCCTTTAATCTAGGCCACGCTGTGACTTCGAGCTAGAAACGAAGGATTCATCTGAACGGTTATGACAAAGAGGACACGTGGGCACATTTCGATGTATGGACTCCGTTTTGGGTAGTACTTCCTGAAGGGACCAGCAGCTAGGAAAGTGGATTGTGGATCACTCAGGAGAAAACTGCTGTTGCGTGTAGCCAGAAAACAGAGCATGCAGCTTGTCTGAATTCTGCCATTGTGCATTTAGATAAAGTCACCGAATGTCCCGGCGCCAGCGTCCCTGTCACTGTGTGGATGTCCTCTCTGGCGCAGGAAGGGGCCTGGCTGCCCCATTTAGAACTTTTTCCTGGCATGGTCCCTGCGATCTCGGGGTCCCTTCTCCATGGGTACGACACAGTATTGAAAGCAGAGCTGCTCGAGGTGTGTGATCCAGGGGAGACAAGAAAGTGGTGCGGGCTGGTCGGGAGCCTTCTGTCCAGCTGCTGCCTGCATGTCTGAGAATGCTTGTTCCTAGCTTGTTGTACAAGGGTTAGGCTTAGGAGTCCCACTAACCCTTAGCAGCCATCGGTCCTCTGGGCCTGAGACAAGATACGGAAGCAGCCACTCTGGGCTGGCTCCTCTGGGGCCATGGAGACCATGGCCCACGGTGTATGAGCCCACCACAGGGAGGCGGTTCTGACCGCAGGCTGGGGACCCGCTTTATGGAACCAGGAAGAGTCCTAGCTCCTTGGATGAGAACTCCCAGTGACGGAGGACAGACTCATTAAGTCAGTTCAGTTGGGGCTCTGTGGGTTTGGGGCCATATATGGGATCTTAACGCAACTCCAACAAACTAGACTTGTACTCTGGGTTTGGGACCTAACCAGATACGCCCTGAGAATAGATGCTTCTAGAAGCCAAAGTAAAAAGATGGATGAAACCAGTCTGATCCCTCAAAATGAAAATCACATTTTATTTTCTGTCCAAATATTTGAAGGATGTCATGTAGAAAAAACACATATGGAGAACTGCTCACAAGAGCTGCTCCGTGGGGAGATGTCCTGGTGGGTGGCAGAGTGAGAGCCGTGGGTCCAAAGTAGAAGCAGCTGTGTCTGGGGTTTGGGGTGTTTGCAGGGGAACTGGATCTGGATCTCAGGTGTCCCGGAGACCCGGGGTTTCCTCATGCTTTCCCAGCTTGACCTCACCGGAGCTCACTCACAGGGCCAGGAGACGGGGGCAGATGGAGTAGTCTCTTGGCAAGAGGGTCCAAAAGTGACCCAGATTCATCCTATAGCTTTATTCAGAGATGATTTTCCTGGTCCATCAGGACGAGATCTCCTTCCTGTAGTGAAACTGAGCGAGGCTGTGGCAGTTATGTGTTTTCTCTTGACGCTCTAGCGGGCATTGTAATAACTTGCCCAAGTCCCGAACGGAGGGATGGAGAGCGTCTGCCGCCCCAAGGGTTCAGCACGTCCCCGGCCCGGGAAGTCCGCCCCGCCGTCCGGAGGGAACGGCGCACAGAAGCAAAATAAAGCGACAGCGACGGCCTGGGTGGGCAGGTCTCTACTGCGCACTTTACAGGGTCATATTGGCAAAACCGCTTATCAGCTGCGCGATGATGGCTTTTCCTTGTTTCTGCCTCATTGAAGACCTGATCCGCCTTGAATATGAAATGTTATTCAACGACCCAAGTGAAGTCCTTGTTGGACAAACCCCTTGGTGTAGTATTTCTGGATTTCTGCTCAGAGGAGAGAATGAGATTGGCATGGTCACGTCTTCCCAGTAGATGTTTCTCATTTGAGTTCAATTTAACAGAGGGACTTGCGTTCACAGAGATGATTCCTGGTGGTTTATTCTGGTTCCATGAGCGGTTGAGTCATGCTCCAAGTAAGTGGATAAATGCCACTGTTGGCCTTGGCCTGGCATTTAGAGAGAGGCGCAGACCCAGGAGGTCAGCCGGGGTCGTGCCCACAGCGGCCGCACCCCGCAGGCTCAGCATGGCATGGGTGCAGCTTCCCAAGTCCATGCAAAGGGGCAAAAAGTGCTGGGTCCCCACCCAGCGACAGCATCTCCCGCGGGCAGGAAGCAGCCCTTACCCACTGTAGCGGGTCCGTGATGCTCGGCAGGTCCAAGGTTAAGCTCTCCTCCCCAGTGACCACACCCGGCAGTGGGGGTGAGGGAGCAGGGCCCCCCAGTGCACTCTGTGCTGTCATTAAGATGCAAACCTGGGTATCTGGACAGTGACTAACTCGCCCCTCCACCAACCTGGTAAGGAAAGCAGAATCAGCAGCCATCTTCTGCTTTCTGATTTCTCCGGTCGGGCTGTGGCTTGACATCTGTACTTTTTCTCCCGTGCACACATGCATGCGCGCGCACACACACACACATACACACACGGGCGTGCACATGTGCATACATGCACGCACACGTGTACACACTCACACGTGTGCACACACACGCACACATACCCATGCATGGTTTTGATGGAAGTTATTCATGAAATTTGATTTCCAGGGGTGCAGTTAGGAGAGCGTGAGATACATACTCTGCAAAGTGGGAATATTGGGCCCCTGGACGGAGCAGTCGGTTAAGCACCTGCCTTCGGCTCGGGTCATGATCCCAGCAGGGGATCCCCCGGGATGCGATCCCAACATTGGGCTCCCTGGTCAGCAGGGCGTCTGCTTCTGCCTCTTCCTGGGCCCTCCGCCTCCCCCACTCCGTGCTCTCTCTCCCTCTCTCTCGCTCGCTCGCTCTCTCTCAAATAAATAAATAAAATCTTTAAGAAAGTAAGTAAACAAAAATAAAAAGTTGTGGTATTTAACTATAGGACAATCATCCCTTTGCCATCCCATTGTTTGAGACAGTCTCAGGGCTACTGGGTGCGTGTCCTGCTCTGGTTACAGAGGGCGAGTTTTCCAAACAAGCGAGGAGAAGGCTGTACCCCGAGCTCCTGTGTGCTCAGGGGTGACCCGTCTGGCCGGAGTGGTGATACAGGATTCCCGAAGTCAGCTTGTTTTGGGGTTTAGCCCTCCCGAACGTGTTCGGCCAGCGCATACCCCTGTTGTGAGTCAGGAGTGGCTGGCGTGGCTGAGCAGGCTCTGCAGGGAGACACCCACCCCTGCACCTGCAGAGCCCACAGGTGGTGCAGCCGGGTCTCCTGCTGGAGGGGGTCACTGGCCGAGCTCTGCACTCGGCGGGTGGCTCTCTGCTAAGGCCGTCTCTGTCCCGGCAGCCCCGCTCTGTGAAGCAGCTGTGACCCACGTGTGGTGTAGCTGCCACGTACCCGCAGTGAAGTCTTCCTCTTAGAGGCAAACACCTCATTGCAGGTAAAGCCCGTCGGGGCAGGAAGAGCCGGTGTGAGGCCCCCAGAGCCGCGGTGTCTCATCGCAGACCTGGGCCAACATCAACTTCCCCACCAGTTCCTGTGTAACCCTCCTGCGTCGGTTTCCTCACATGAACAGAGGGGCTACAACCACCTGCTTCTGGGACTGTCCCTACTGAATCTGGAACACCCAGGCCAGGCGGCAAAGGCCTCCCTTCCCGGGGCTCTGGGTGGCCTCTCTCTCAAATAAATCCCCGCGTGCGGGCATCTGTTGGAGCGAGAACGGGAGAACAGCCGAACCTCTGCCAGGGGCACGTGGCCGTGGGAGCCACTTGGGACCTGCACGCGGGGCGTGGACCGGGAGGCCTCGTGCGGGGGCTTCCAGCAGCTGTGGGTAGAGGGAATCCCGCGAGAGAGGCTGGAGTCTACGGACCAGCAATGATGGTGGAGTGAAACCCCAGCAAACCGTGGCAAAGAAAGAGCAACAGAGAGAAAGAAAGAAAAGAAAAGGGGGAAAAGGGAAGAAGGCAGTCAGTCGGTAAGATGGAATCCGGGTGGAGAGGCCTCCGGGTGTAGGACACCGGCCTGCCGGGGCGCCACGGGTGGGAGACAGCGGACCCACAGGTGGAAATGGGACCACCGTGACCTCCGGCTGGAGCCTTGCTGGGGTTCTGACCTGGGTGAGCCTTACTAACCGCACGCACCGCTGCCCCAGTGTCCCCATCCGGCTTGGTGGGCGTCTCTGCTCCAGAAGCCACTCTGGCGGGAGTGACATCTCTGTTCCTTAGGGATGCCCCGGGAAGCCATTCTGGGATTTTAACAGCCTTGCTTTTGGAAGTCCTGGACATTTCCCACCAAAGTTTTCTGGAGGTCATTCTAGCAATTGGATTGCAGTGGGCTTTTTTTTTTTTTTTTTTTTTTTTTTTGGTAAAGAAGTTTTATTGCAAATCCTGTAGAATTTGAGCAACGCTAGAGCATTCTAACCATGTGTCCCGGCAGAATCCAGCCTATGCCTCCCTAATCGTGCACTAAGCGCTTCGCTCCGTAGTTAGAGTCGAAATAAAAACTCGGCATCGGGCTTTAACTCGATGAAAGCTGATATTAATTGACAAATTAAAACTGCTCTCATCCCAACCCGAAATGCTGTACATCCACAGATTTCGACCGCTCCCCGCGCCCCTGTGCTCAGAGAAGCTCCTTTTAGGACATGAACGCCCTTCTCTGCGCCTCACAAACAGCCCTATTCAGGGACACAAAGCCCAACTGTTGTACATATATTAGTATTCAGATGCGCTTGTGTTTTGTTAATGCATTTAATTATGTACAATGCAGCTTCTGTTTCTCTAGCACATTTGCATTAATTCATATTAGCCACGGAGTATAAAGCAGAGTTAGAGGTTCAGACCCTATTTCTGGAGCAACGTATACATTAGCCACACGTCCCTGCAAAGACCTAGAGCTTGACCCCAGCTGTGGTCTTGGCCTATAGCTACGAGGCACGGAGGCCTTTAGTAGACACATTAGAAATAATCGTGCTCTTACGGGGTTCAGGTTCATCCGTGGTCGGAGACGACGGGCCGTGCTCTAAGTGACGTGTGCCTAAGGCCTGGGTGCACCTCCCAGCCGCGTGCTGTCCACAGGGGCCTGAGTGAGGTCACAGTGGTCCCCGTGCCAGGTGTCTGCCTTGCACTCTGTCCCTGGCAAACAGTGAGGACACACGTTGGGAGTGACACCCTCATCCTTGGAGACGTGGGTGATGATCACGTCTGCCTGATGGTGTCCTCCGTGGGGCGTCTCCTGACCAGTGTGGTTTTGGTGAAAGAGCGAGAAACCATCTGCCTTTTGTGACCGATGTGTTCACAACCCATGTGTCCGCGACCGGTGTGTCCGCGACCGGTGTGTTAGTGGAAGTGCGTGTTGTCGACGCACATGCTTCCGAGATTATGAGTGACGCAATGAAGAGGCCGCTGCCTCTGCCGGGCTCCTGCCGGCCCCCGCGAGGGGACCTCGGTGGCCTCACCTTCGTCTCGCCCACGGCCGTCGGTCCCCCCGCCTGGGCCCACCTGCAGACCCAGCCGCCTTCTACCCGGAAGCCTGGTCCCGCCCACTTCCCACAGGGGTCTCTGGTCCCTCTTGGAGCCTGTCTGGCCCCCGAGGCCTGCGCAGTCATGACCAGGTGCCTGGGCCTCCCACTCACCTGCTGCTCTCACCAGCCCTCTGCCTCCAGACCTTTCTGCGGGCGTCCAGCCCCTGTAGAGGCGCCGCACGCCCCCCGCGTGTGCCCTCGGCCCACCCAGTCCGTCCCTCACGGGGCCTCCCTGAAGCCCCCGACCCTGCTCTGTTGGCTTCGCCATCCCAGGTTGGTTGTGAAGGTCCACACTGTATTTGTGTCCTGTGGCCACAGCCACACGAGCGCAGACTGGGTGATGTATAACGACAGGAATTTTCTCTCTCACCCTCTGGAGGCCGCGACGCTGGGACCCGGGATCCACAAGGCTGTGCTCCTGCTGCCGGCCCTCGGGGAGGCCCCCTGCCTCTTACCTTCTGGCGTCCCCGTGTCCCTGTGTCCCCATGTCCCCGCCACCATCACACGGCCTCTGCCCTGTGCGTCTGTGTCTCCGTCCGAAGTCCCTCTTTTCATACGGACACCAGCCGTGTGGTGAGGCCCGCCTCCTCCGGCACAGCCTCCTCTGCCCATGCTTATATTTACAAAAAACCCTATTTCCAAACACGTTCACATGCACAGGGACAGGGTTTTAGGATGGGGACCTGCCATTTTGGGAACACTTGATTTCATAACGCTTGTTTCCATGTGTTCCCGAGACAAGGACCACACCTTGTTCGGTACTGAAGCCCAAACACCTCGCTCGGTACATCACACTTGCTAATGGTGGCATGGCCGGGGGGGTGGGGGGTGGCTGGGTGGCTGGGTGGCTGGGTCTGTAGATGGAACCATGGGTGGTTAGGGAGGCAGGTGACTCAGCAGGTGGCTGAGCAGAGAAAGGGTTAGGTGCGCGCTGCTGTTGGGGAAGTGTCAGTGAGCAGACGGTGGTCTTTGGGTGGATGGATGGATGATATTTAGGAAGGGGTGAGGGAACCTACATTTTCTCTAGGTAAGTCACTAGGGATGCTGCGGAGAGGACGTGCGCTTACACCTGACTCGCACCTCAAGGGCAGAATGGGGGTACGGCCGTTCTGGAAGGAAAGGCTCTGTCTGTGTCTGTGTATAAGAACTGAGGGACCGTGAAGCCCATGGAACAGGCGGTTCCCACTTCAGACTTGACCACTGTGGCTGCTCGCAGAAAAGCCACATGGGAATGTCCTGAATAAGCAGTTCTCTGGAGCAAGAGGCCTCCTGTGGGATCTGGAAACGAAAGAATTCTAAATGCCCGTTTCTTCAGGGCATGCATTGCAGAAAGACATGGGAAGTTCCATTTTCATCAAGTATGCTAAAAATACCTCGTTGCGTTGGGCTTGGGCACTGGTGGAGCGCCCCGCAGTCCTGGCCTGTCCCCATGCGGCCATGGGAGAACCCAGGGGTGACGGCCTTGTCCACGCCGGCCGCTTCCGTGGAAGCAGGGTGTGCTTGGCCTGGAGTGCCAGATGTTGAGTAAGGGACGCTGAGAGGAGACCCACAGGTAGGACGCTTGGTGCAGGTCGGGCCCTGCCAGAAGCCATCAGGGCTGCCGCCTAGCCTGCCGGCCCTGCTCACACTCTGTGGCTTTGGTAGGAGACAGGCAGGTCCCTCCCCCTGGAAGAAAGCGGCTTTGTCCCTCGCTCTGCTTTGCACGGCCCGTGTTCATGTCTCACTGTTGTTTGCAGGGGAGGCAGATGTGGAGCAGAACAATGGGACCCCCTCTCAGGACACAGCGGTGACAGACTCCAAGCGCACAGCGGACCCAAAGAATGCCTGGCAGGACGCCAACCCAGCTGACCCCGGGGGCCGCCCCCACTTGATCCGCCTCTTTTCCCGAGATGCTCCGGGCCGAGAGGACAACACCTTCAAAGACAGGCCCTCGGAGTCAGACGAGCTCCAGACCATCCAAGAGGACAGTGCAGCCACTCCCGAGGGCCTGGATGTGATGGCGTCACAGAAAAGACCCTCCCAGAGGCACGGATCCAAGTACCTGGCGTCAGCGAGTGCCATGGACCACGCCAGGCACGCCTTCCTCCCGAGGCACAGGGACACGGGCATCCTCGACTCCCTCGGGCGCTTCTTTGGCGGTGACAGGGGTGTGCCCAAGCGGGGCTCAGGCAAGGTGAGCTCTGAGGAGTAACTGGGGGCACAGGGGACGTGTGTCCACGTTAGTTGACGAGGAAAAGGAAGGAGAGTCAGCAGGTGAGCCAAGCCACGGCAGAGATGCTGGCGGAGCCCCTCGGCCGTCCAGCTGCTGGCCGTGCTGGCCGTGCTCGCGGCCGCGGGTGGGGGCGGGAGGGGGGCTGCGTCTCTGTTTTCGCTGCATTCCCGCACAGCTCAGCCTCTGTCCCCTCCCTGTGGGGGACGCTTTCAGGATGTGGCCCAGGAGGGCGAGAACATTCTGAATTCTGCCTCTCGAGGGGGGTGTGCTGTGCGCATGGCGGACATTCTCCGTCCTCCGGTGTCTCGCGCTCGGGGGCTCTGTGGCTGATTCTGCTTCACGCTTTGGGGTCAACATGGGGTTGTGCTCATTTTCCTCAGGGTCCGTGCTGCCAGCTTTGCGTTGTCTTGCAACAATCGTGCGATTGAGGACTTCTGAACAAACTCAAAATTTAAATTCGCCTTGAGCAAATTTTGTCTTTTATCCCAGTTATTTAGGGGAAAGGGCTGGAGGGATCTTGCGAGTGCTTATGAATCAAAACCGTATTACTTTGTTACTGCATTAATTTGAAGAGAACGTCTGTGAAGTTTCACTTTGTAAATGTTCTGTAGCTACAAATCGTATCAGGAGGGAAAGGCTCCCACCGTAGCCCAGTTCCCAGTTCCCGGGGGGTGGCGAATGGGGCATCCGCGGCGACGGTCAGCCAGAGGCTGTCCCGGACGGCTCTGCTGCAGCAAACGCACAGCGTGTCCTGCGCCTTTTTCGGGTCTTGTCTTAGCTGGTCCTTCAGGCAAGAGAGGGTTTTTTTTTCAAGACAGCGGGCTCATTGGCTGTGCTCCCAAAACACAGACGATGCGGCCTTCCCTCTGGCCGCGTACGCGCTGGCCCTGAAAGTCTTGGGAATGTAGATTCTTCTGGGTGAAGTAGGGAGCAGGGGCCTGACTTGCAATTTTAAAGGCGTTTCTAAAATTTGCTTTAGTCTCTGACCACAGTTTTTTTTAAATTCCTGATGATGGTGAAATTGCACATAAATGGGAGGGCGGTTTGGCGGCGCCAGAATTAGGGCTCCTGGAAGCTCAGGTGTGGCTCGAGGGTCCCTGGCATCTGCCTCCAGGTGCCATCGTCTCTCACGGGACACCTGTCATGACTTCTGGCCACTAACAGTTGCTGTGTCTTCAGTCCGCTTTCTGCTTGGTTCTCTCGGGGTCTGTGTTTGTAGGCAGTTGCTTGGACGTTGGGTCTGTCCTCACTCTGACATGGTGGTCACCTGACCTGTTTCTGACGCTGCTGCTGCGCACAGTAATCAAACCGCACCCGACTCTGGCTGCCGGGCTGCCCCTCCAAGGCCTCCTGTGCATGTGGCTTTGCCGGTTTGGGAAGTTTAAGCTCTTCTGCTTCACTCAAGGAACAGGCGAACATTTACACTGTGCAGAAAAGATTAAACCGCTGTGTAGCGCATATTATAAAACAAGCTTTGTTTCGGTGGTTATGGTCTCAATTAAAATGGTGAATGCACTGGTATCGATCTTTGTGACTTTACTTCAGAATGGACACATACACCTGCGTGAACGTGGATACGGGTTTTTCCTCCTTTATGTAGAGTTACAGCCGCGGTTGCTTTAAGGCTCTTATCCCTTCTCATACTTTCAGAGAAAAGATTCATCTCCGAAGTAGGCATCAACTTTGCAAAATAGCATTGTCCGATGATCAGGGAGCCAGAGGAATCAGAATATTTTGCCAGGATTTTTAAAAAATGAAAACCATGTTTAAACAATTGTTTTAGGATTTCTGAAGTATCAGTTCTGTTCAATACTGAATGTTGAATAAAGCAGATTTGAAAATGAACAGCCTTGCCTTTTGATGCCAGAGAAACCCGTTAGGTTTGCACGCGTTGTCACATAGTGGCTTCCTGGAAACACAGGCCCGCGATGCCTTCCCGTGTGGGGAACTGGAAACTGGTGTCTGTTCAGAGCCTTTATTCTGCTGTGGACTCTGTTTGCTCTGAAACACAGGAGACGTGAGCGTCAAGCCCTGTCCATCCAGGCACACGCCCACGGGGGCCCTAGGATTCTGGGGTCTTTCCAGGAAGCTGCAGGTGATTTTGTGGGTTTATTTCTCTTCCTGCTTTGCTCTGTGTGCATAGAAAGATCTTTGGATCGAAGCTGGAGAAGAGAGAAGCGAAGGGCATGATTATCATCCCTAAAAGCCCATTTCGTGCTTCCACGGTTGTCGTTCCTAGACGGTCGTCTCAGGTGCACAGACCCGAGCGTCAGCGGCCCCGGACCTGGGGTGTAAAGTAGTCAGGGGCCGGGGCGAGCAATTATTCTGCTTGTCCGTCTGCAGTAGGTTTTTCCTGGTGGAATCTTGCAAGGCTGAAGGCCGGGCCCCTGGGAAGGGGGCTGTCGGTCCCGGGCCCCTCTGCTGCCCCCCGCCCCCGGGGCCGCGCGGGGCTCCTCCCCTGCCCCATCCTCGGAAGGCATGGCCACACCCACTGTCCTCCTCACCCCGCTGCGGCCGGGGAGCTGCCTTCACGGAAAGAGCATCATGAAGTCCTGGAGGGCATGTTCTTTGGGGAGCCGTGGACGGAGAACGCGTTCACGGAGAACGCGCTCCCGGTGGGGAGGAAACAGCTGTGCTGTCGTTTTCCAGAGAACGGGTTTCCGGCTCCGGGCTGTGGGGCTCAGGGGCGGGTGCAGGCCTTTAGGATGAAGGAGAAAGTGCGTGCGGTCTTCGTGGACACAGCCCGCCCGCCGCCCCCTTGTCAGACCCCACCCCCCACCTTCCACCTTCCGTGGCCCCCGCGGGTACAGCGGCCAAGGCCTAGACCAGTCGTCCGCTTTGGAAACTGCCCTGTTCCTTCCTATCTGGAAGGGCTGAGGCTTTATGAAATAACTAAGCTGCACATACTGATGTGCCCCCGGGCTGTCCCCAAGTAGGAAGGTTGGGGGACAGGCCACTCCCTCATTTCTCCAGACGAAAGCCGGTCCCCGCACATGGCTGTGTCTGTCTGTCCTGACTTCACAGCGGAGCCCCCGGGGACCCTGCTCCCAGCCTCCCGCCCTGTGGCCCTCAGGTTTGTTTCTGTGCCTCTGACGTTGATCATACAGGATGGAAGCCGTTTGTCGTCTGCGCTCCGCGGCATAATCGATCTCGTCAATTAATCCCCACGTTATGTTTCCCGGTTTTCTCCGCTGCATCTTCATTCAACACGTTTTAGTTCTACCATCACTTAATTCTTCGTTGTTGGCATAGCATCCCGACTTTGTAGCTATGTTCCGCAACCCTGTGGGGACCGCAGCGTTTGGAGGCGGCAGGAGGGATGGGACATGGGGCAGGAAGCTGGGGAGCCCCCCGGCCGTGCGGTGCCTGACCCCCGAGTCCGGGGCCTGGGGATGCGTACACACCCTTTCAGCGGAGAACTCCTGCCCGCAGGAGCACGGCCACGCACACGAAAGCAGGTTGACTCTCCGTGCGAGGCTGTGTGTCCGTGATCTGGCTGTCCGTCCGTCTGGTGCATCACTTTGCCAAGAGGTGCGTCCAGGCTCTCTCTAGAGAACTTGCGATGTGGCAGGTGTATTTCCAGCAGGGCTTTCTGAGAATCCCCCCAGGCACGTCTCTGTGAAGTGTCGGCGCTCTGGTCGGTTCTGGGTCGGCGGCTTTGCGGCTGCAGGCAGCTAACGCCTGTCGTCCCCAGACCCTCCAAGTCCAGGGTCCCGTGGCTTCGGTGGGTGAGACCCACGTTCAGGTGAGTGGCCCTGCTCCGGGCAGTCCTGCACACCCCTGTGTGAGTGACACCGTGGCATCAGGTCCTGTGTCTGATGGCGAGAGCCTCCTGCCGGGTGTCTGTGCACCTGCTGGATTTTGTGATCAACTTCTGCTCCGTGTGTGCTTCCTCCTTCCCACACTCAGTAAACCTTGTAACAGAACATCGGTGGTGAACGGACCACACGTGAATCTTTCAAGTTGTCCTCTTTGGGGTCCCCCTGCCATGCCCATGAAGTGCATTTGTTACGGGTGATCTCGGGGGCTCCTGACGGGACACCCCACAGGTGAGTGTAGGGCTGAGCACTGCCCCCTCGGCACACGGAGGGCAGCATCTCACTCGTGCGCTTTTGCACAGAGATGTTCTGTTCTGTTCTCTCGGGGACAGCTCGGCGTTCTGGTCCATCCTGGCTGTGCTTATGCCGCTGGCTGGGTTCGGTTTCGTCGGAGCGCGCCGTGCTGCCCCGTGGTAGTGTGGGTGCGGAGTAGACTCTGTTCTCCCTCGGTGGGGGATAGGGGGGACACAGCCCACTCAGCGGCGTTTCCCAGGCGACAGGGCACATGAGCGACCTGCCTGCCCGTGCACCTGTTGAGGCTGTGTCCCGGCACCCTAGGAACCTGGGGAATCCGGATACGGCAGGGTACGGGATCTCCCCAGGGATGCCGGTGAGCATGAAGGTCATGGGTAAGGTTGGGTCTAGGATGAACTAGAAGTAAAAGCAAATACACAGTTAATTTGGACGGCTTCCCCTGCCCTTGTCCTCGCCCACTGCCCACTGCGTCCGTTCGCAGCATGTGCGGTAACAGACGCCACTGGTCTTCCTTGTGGTCGAAGGAGGAGATGTTGGGTGAGAGGCGAGGCTGATGGCTGCTGGCGCGCTGGGGCTGACCTCGGAGGGACTGTGTCCCAGGAGGGAAGGAACGTATCCCAGGCAGGAGGAGTCCCCACCCAGAGCTCCTGTGAGCCCTTGGGAATCGCAGAACCCGCAGAAAGGGTAAGAGCGTCTCGGTAGGTCCCCCCGCCCCACTCTGAACTGCCCGAGCCGTCCTGCTTCAGAGGACGGCGTGTAACGGTAGGAAGACTTCCAGCACCTGGACCTCCTCTGAGGGAGCCCCACCACGAGGGCTGCTCTGAGAGGCACGTCTCACCCCCGTCCCCACCAGCCCCGTGGGGCGCGCTCAGTGCCCGAGCCCCCTTCCTGCGCCTGTATGGGAGGTCAGGCGAGCACGGCCACTGGAGTGCCTCGTCCCTCGGCCATCACCTGAGGAGAGGACGCCCATCCTCCCGCACCTCGCCGTGCTGGGGTGGGCGGCTGGCATGGCCAGCGGCCCTCGTGGCCCCGAGTGCCGGGGATGGGGGGAGGGCGGGTAGCTTGATACCATCCCCAGAGCAAGCCGGGAGCAGCCCAAGGAGCTGGTCCCCTCATTAAGAAGGGGCATTGTTTTCAATGGGGGGGGCATGAATTAGAAAATTCTTCTTGGCCTTTTGGGCAAGAGTATAACGTGGACCTGCCCCTCTGCCACCGGGGGAGGCGGGGCGCTCCCAGCCTCTGGGGATGACCAGGCCTCATCAAGGCAGAAGCCACCGCAGCCTCGTCCCCTGAGATGTTGACATAAACAGTTGTCTCCTCTGGCAGAACTCCGTGCCTGGGATTGAAGTCACCAGTCCGTCCTGCTGGGACAGAAATCACGGCTCCCGCGTGGGGAGGAGCAGGGGTGGGGCGTAGGCGCGCTCGCCCCAGATCCGCCTCGGGAAGCCCCGTGTGCAGTTCACAGTAACGCTTCTAGACACGCTGACATCCTCCTGTGCGTAACCACCACTCACTGCACACATAACCCACCAGTGACCTGTTTTATAAAATCCACGTAATCTGCAGAAGCTCACGACATCTCCTAAAATCCCTTGTGTCCATCTCCCGACCCCCGTAGGCACCTTCTCTGTCTTTCCTCGTCCTCTCTCCCTCTCCGTCTCTCCTCCACGTATCTGAAAGCTGGGAGGGCCGACAGAGAGAGCACAGTGGCCCTGGCAGGACAGCGGCACTTTCTCCCGTAAATCCCATACAGAAGCCCCCACACCTGCTGCAGGAGAGCTGGGAACCTTCTCTACTCCAATGTCGACGTGACAAGCCCTGTAGCATGTCGCTTAGGGCTGGAAGGTGCTTCCTCCACTTGTCTGTCCAAAATCTTACAGGTCTGGTGCCTGCTCCAGTGTTGAGAAAATCTGGTCACGTAGTTGGGCTCAGGGCTCCAGAACTTCCCCCTAAACCTTTCTTCTTCTTCCTTTTCTCTGACGTTCCTCTCCCCGGAGCGGCAGGGGCTCCTGCTGTCCCCTCCTTCCGCTGTCCCTTCGGTGGTCACCGTCCATCACCCGCACGCCCTCACTTCTGACCTCCATCCCCCACTTACCCTCCTCACCGCGCAGGGACTTGCCACGCCCGGTCAGGAGGGGATGTTTGCCGGAGGACTTGGGGGCTCTGCCAGCGGCACGGCATGGACTCAACGGCCACTCTGTGTCCCCCTGGCAGGTGCCCTGGTTCAAGCAGAGACGGAGCCCTGTGCCCTCTCATGCCCGCAGCCAGCCTGGGCTGTGCACCATGTACCAGGTAAGACGTGTGTTGGCCCCGCCAGGCCCCTCCCGTCCCCCTGGTCGTGAGGGCTGCATCTGGGCACACGCCAGCCCACGGGCTACAGCAGGGCTGACGCACGTGGGGGAGTCACATTTGCGAAGCGAGGGGCCAGCTCCTCAAGGGAAGCTAGCGAGGGTCCAGGTGAGAAGACTGAAAACTCTTGTTCGGGAGGCCTTTGAGTTCTCAGGCAGGGGACTGTGCAGGTGACGACTGCCAAGGGCCAGGTCTGGGGCAGGGGCGGGGGAAGAGCCCCCGGGCCCAGCCAGGCCTCGGCGGCTCTACGGCACCAGGACACAGAGAGTCGGTCACCACCGTGACATTTAGTTGACCTTGAAAACCAGCGTCTGACATACACTGAGCGATCGCTAGTTGAATTACGTTGTCACATGATGTGTGTCCTTGGCGGTTTGCCCCCACCTGGGCTCGGCTGGGCTGCGCTGGAATGGAGGGCCAGCCATCAGCGGTCCTGGTCTCCTGCTCCGGGCACGGATGGCAAGGGCAGTGGGGAGAGGCGCCATCACCGCGGCGGAATCCCAAGTCAACCAGGAGTCCCAGCGCCACTTACGCACGGTGGCAGCCACCCCACGAGCTGGCAGCCACAGAACGACGCTTTCAGGTGACGGGGGCCCCTGAGCCTGGTCCCCGAGTGTGCCACCTGGGAAAGCGCGAAGGCTGAGAACCCGTGCCTGGAGACGACAGACAGCGCTGCGAGCGCACCGCCCGACACGCCTGTGGACCGTCCCCCCCAAGAGCGTCAGCGGGACAGGCTGTGGTCCCGCTCCTGTGGCCACACACTCTGTAGACGCCTCTCTCCGCGGCTTGTTGGTCAAAGCAAACGCCCTGCCTGGGGGGCCGGTGCTCCCGGACGCTCAGTGAGGCCACCCGAGCGCCTGGTATGTGTGACCGGACGACAGTGGGCCCCGCCGGCCACCCCGAGACCACTGCGCCTCCGTACCCTGTGCTCCCCGCCACAGACTGAGACGGCTGCTGGCGGAAGCAGAGGCCTCTGCTGGGAGGAGGGCAGGGCTGTGCTCCTCGGGTCACGCCAGAAAGCTTAGACTGTGCATCACTCTCTTCGAAAAGCCGACTTGGCAGAGGAAAGGCCACACCCCGTTCTCCACTCTTCCCCCAGACTGACCTCTGGGCGTGCGTCAGAGTAACCTCGCGTACAAGAAACAGTCTGCGGGACCCCATCTCCGTGGCCACCGGCGGGCGCTCTGTGAGGGACAAAGGACACCCTGGGGGCTCTGGTTCTTGCATCCGTCTTTTGTTCATTTACGGACAGCCTGTAGCTAGTGGGGACCCCAAATGGGACTTGGACTGGCTTACAGGAACATCCACGAGAACGTGGAAACACGCCCGGTGCCGGGCAGCTGTGTGGGTGTGGGCGCGGTGCACGCGTGTTCGCGGAGCGACAGGACAGCCAACCCAGAGCCTGAGTTGAAACCAGGGGCAAAGCTGGCACACAGCCAAGCCAGTGGGCTCCCCAACTCCTCACCGTGCAGACCCTCCGAGGGCCTCGGTGGTCCCTGAGACCCGTCCCCACCGTGCACAGCTCCTTCCAGGAGGCGCCCTGTGTCCGGGGTGCCCGGAGGGCAGGCAGGTCGGGTCTGGGAACCCCAGAACCTCCCTCCTGCAGGGAGTGGCACTTCCACGCTGTTCTTGAATGGAGAGAATCAATAAATCAGGGTCTTCTGTCCTCTCTGAGCAAGAGCTTCTGATTATTTGGAACGTCTTCCTCCAGCAACTTGGGAACCGTCAAGAACAGAACCCCATCTTGGGGTTCCTCCAGCAACTTGGGAACCCCAAGAACTTGGGGAACAGTCAAGAGGCTGGTCACATGGACCAGAGAGTAGACCTCATGGCACCTGCTGTGGGCAAGACCGCGGGGACTTGCTGCACTAAATGGCTTCAGAGTGCACCTGTCTGAGAGTCTGGGGCAAAGGGCTCTTGAAACAGGCTTGCGGGGGAGATAACAGCCGCTGACTCCAGCCCTCAGCCCAAACCGCTGCCCCTCCCCTGGATTTAGGGACTCCAGGCCGTGAGCAATGCCGAGCAGACACTCCGTGCCCTGACCTTCCAGAACACTCCTCCTCCTCCCTGTATCCCCTGGGTCTCTCTGCCTCTCTCTGCAAATCCACCAGGAAAGCTAGGAAAGCGCCAGCCAGCATGACATCAGAGTAACCATCAAAGGACACATAGGTTCCACCGTTGTCGGTGGCTTCCATGAGCCAACTCCGCACCAGGAACTCTCTGATGCCAGGGGACCCAACAGTGTCCTGGAACTGCCAGAGCTCAGCTTTTCTCGGGGTGGAAGGGGACGCTGCAGGTGGGAGAGGGAGCCCATGCAGGCAGGTGGCATCATCTTCGGGAACCCAAAGGCCAGCTGGAGAGGTGAGAATTCCAGGGGAGAGACGGACAGAGAGCAGAGTGCTGCAGGGCAGGCCCCTAGGAAAATACCAAATTCTCTCATCTTGTGTGTCCTGCTCTGCGCCCCCGGCCCCATCTCC
Organism: Mustela nigripes; assembly: GCF_022355385.1. Classification (NCBI taxonomy): domain Eukaryota; kingdom Metazoa; phylum Chordata; class Mammalia; order Carnivora; family Mustelidae; genus Mustela; species Mustela nigripes. Next base: position 89,316,510 of record NC_081564.1, on the reverse strand, counting down.
CTCCATGGGGTCCCCATCTCGGGGGACCACGTGAAGCAGAATGCTGTGGGTATGCCAAGCCTCAAGCAGGACACTCGGTCCCGTGGCCGACCCTCCCTGCGTGGCCTCCCCCTGAGTCCTGGGAGCCAGTGAGGAGCAGCAGTAGGACAGCGTCCACCCCAACGGCCCCTGGCTCCTAGTCTCTTGGAGGCTGAAGGACACTTCATCCAGGCCTCCCTGGCTGGAGAGACCCAGGCAGCCCCCACGCTCTCACTCCAGAGTGCCAAGGAGCCAAGACACCTCGCGCCACGGACCAGAGCTGAGTTAGAATCAGAGACACGGGCTGCGGCTTGGCTTGGACCGTGGGGCTCCCTTTCCTCACCGGAAGAGCACCAACAGCAGTGAAAGTGGCCTTCTGTGCTGACCACACCGTGGGGAACCCGTGCTCCCCCTCAGCCCTGGGCCCCTCTACGTCTGGTGTGCCCTGCCTTTCAGCCATGCGACACCTGAGAGCCTCTGGACAGACACCCAGGGCCCCGGGCGCCTCCGGCTCCCCGTCAGTCAGCCTGTCACTGCCTCTGGCCGTGGGGTGGAGGTGGGGGGCGGGTGCGTTCCTGCTTCCAGGCCTCAGCTTCTCGACCACACAGTAAGTGACAGATGAAGACCTGTTCTCTGAAGACTGGGTGTAGCGCGTCCGGGGACATCTGCAGGTGCTGCCCGGGACTCAGGTCTCACCAGCAGCAATCGGGAGGCCTTCGGGTGTGCTGGGCCTGCGAGAGCTCGGTCTGTGTGCAGGGGAGACGGAAACCCCGTCTCCAGCCTCCGAAGACGCCGTGCCCAGCCCCCTTGTCTCCTGAATCAGAGCCTCCCGTTTGCCGAACTCTGGCTCTGGCCGGAGGTGCATGAGCCCCGCGGCCGCACATCTGGTGGACGCCGTGGGTCTGGCCGTGGGCCCCCAGAGAGACCAGGCTCCTCGGGGAGTGTGCCGGCAGAGACGGGTGGCCTGGCCTCTCCCCCGGGGGCCCAGCGCTCCGCTCTGCCCCTGAGGGCTCCTTCCCACCGCCACTGAGCTGGGGGCCAAGGCCCTCACCTACTGCACAACCCACGGCAACTTGTCTTGTCCTTCCGAAGAGAATGCTCCCGACCCCACAGCCCTGACCTGCTTACCCGCTTTCGGTGTAGAGACGACTGGATTCCAAGACAAGACACTGGGGCCATCGTTTTGGTGTCTAGGCCCATTGTGACATTCGCTTAACATTTACACTCAAAGAGCCTCCTGTGCCCGTCAGACTCACCGAGGTCTTTGCACACCGGGTGCCTGGAAGCAGCGGACACAGACCAGCGCGGGGTGCGCCGACGTCCGGTTCTGCTCCCGCCTCCCTGGAGACAGCGAGGAAGCATCAGGTGGGCTGCATTCCAGAAGGGCTGCGGACCCTGCGCCAGCCACCCTGACTCTGGGGGAGCAGAGCTTCCCGGCGGGGAAGACGCCTCTTTCCTTTCAGGGAGCGCTGCCGGTTTCCCCAGGCGAGGGGCGGGGACGCTGCTGCGTCTCTGGAGCCCCGGGTCACCAGTCCCTGGTCACCAGAGCCATTTGTGGCTTTGGGAGCCTCTCAGGGCCACTTCCAGGCCGACAGGCACCCCGTTCCCCTCCGTGGCCTTCCTCTCTGCCGCGCCCACCTCCCAGGATGACGGAGTTGGACCCCGGGCCTCAGGCTGTGACATGGGGCTTGCTGTCTCTTTCTGTGCCCAGGGGGACAGCCTCTTGTCATTCCGACCCCTGCATGGCCCCCGAGGGGGGCAGAGCCATCCCTGCGGGGCAGGGCTGCGTCTCCCGATCCGCCGGAGGGAGTCAGAGCCCGCGCTCCCCTGCGGCCCTGCAGACGGCAGCCTTCGTCGTCACCGGCGTTTTCACCGTCTGCTCGTGGCAAAGCCCTGGACCTCGGCGCCGGCCCCCGCCGCACTGACCGCCGGGGACAGCCGCACGCCCACCAGCCGCCGTGCCCGCAGACTGCACAGCCTGCCCGCGGCTTCGCTTTCCGGGATCAGAGAAGAGGCTGACCGTAGGGCCAGGCGCCAGGTAACCTAAAATTTCCCTCTAAATCAACGGTCTGCCAGAAATTCCTCCAGAAATAGAGAAATGACTGCCGTTGGCCCCGCACAGCTCTCTCTGAAGAAAGAAACTCGGGCTCTAATTAACCTCACTCGAGTCAACAATTCAGAAATGAACACATCCTTCCGCTTGCAGGGAACAAAATCACAGGACACACTGCATGTGCCCTTCAGACGGAGAAGAATGTCCCCCATTTGTGACATCTGGGACGTCTTGACTTTGCCCAAAATAGCCCCGACGCTGTCTCCTGAGGCACGTTGAAGTCTGAGCAAAACCGGCGTCACGGCTGCGTCTGAGAAACAGACATGAGCAAAAGTAGGAGCGTGGCCAAGGCCACGGGAGAGCCTCGTCTGGCCACCCGTGGTGTCTGCGGACACCGGGGAGTCACGGGGTTTGTGGGGCACCGATGGGGGCGCCCCTGCCCCGGCCCCCTCCCCGGCACACCCGACCGGAAAGGGCGCGAGGTCCCAGCTGAGACGCCTCACAGTCAGACCCGTCTCTTCTCCCCAAACTTGTAACCCTCGGCGCACTTGCTGGTTCGGAAGTACTTCCCCGGGGTCCGGCTCAGCAGCTGGGGCAGGCCGGGCGGTTCTGCGGTGGAGACAGGCCTGGCTGGCAGAGACGAGGACAGCGCTGGATGGAGAGAAGCTGCTCCTGCCGCGGCCTCTTCAGGGAGTCCTTGAGGAGGATAAGCCACCGGAACCAGATTGCCCGTGGCCCCGAAGGGTCTCTACCCGCCATGGGAGGAGCGTGAAGCGGGGAGGGGGCGGGAAGGGTATGTGGGTTCCTTCGTGTGCGGTTCGTGGTCAGGAAACCTGAGGAGGTCACCCGCGAGCGTGCTGGGGCTGGGCTCCAGGAGAAAGACGTTCCAGCGATCCTGTCCTGTTCGCCGCGCCTTGAGGTCCGTGGCCCCAAACAGGTCACGCAGATTCATCATGTGGCTCCCTGGAAAGGAATCTCCCAGGATTGGCCCCAATCAAAGACTTCTCTGGCACAAAAAAGCAAAATGCACCTTCCTTTACTCGGTCCCTCTCAGGAGCCCTGGTGAAACCCTCCGCATGGACGGCGGGGCAGGACACAGGGCTGTCCTGTGCGCTCAGCCCTTCGGTTACTGGCAGGAGCTCTGACACGTGTCCGTCTCCCTCCTGGCTGGCGGGGGCCGCTTTCAGTCCCACGAACAGAGCGGGATGGCACAGCCCTTACGGGCAGCTCGCGGGGAGCTGCGGCATCTCCCGGCTCAGTGGGAGCTGACTGGCCCCTAGCTTTAATGACTCGGAAATGCATCCTTCAAAACGATCACCAAACTGGAAAATCTCGCCTCTTCCACCGCTGTTTTGCATTCACTGTCCCCAGCTGTCCGTGTTTACCAAAAATGAGTCGGAACTAATCTTTTGGAAAGAGTGGTAGCCGCCGCATCCCCAGCTCTCCGGGCTCTAACGGGCCCCTCTGACACCGTCAACAGATACTACTTTTGCTTATGTACAGGAGCATCTGTAGTTCTAGCCTGTCACACCTTCACAAGGTGACGTACGGTAAGTCTACACATTTTTAAAGAATAAAATAATCCTACACTTTTAAAAAACTCCATTCTCCCTTCCAATGTTTTCCTTCTGTCATATGGCTAGCCTGCGATTTCTTCATCTGCTTCCAAGTGTTGGGTTTGGAACATCAGCCTCTGCCCCACGTGGAACCACAGGAATCTGGCTCGGGGTGGCGGCTGCTGCCCCGGGTCCTGGACCAAAAGTCAGGAGAGCCCCCCCCCCCCCCCCCCCGCTTCCGCACCTGTTAAACGGAGCGGCGTTTCCGCCCCAGCAGCGCTGCGGGAGAGCGTGGCAATCACACACCATCCACTGTAAAAGCCCGTGGGATGGCTTTCCTTTCTCCCTTTTTGAATGGAATCCTTTGGGGACACAGAGAAATTCCTAGAACTCGGGTGGTTTAGCTACGTAGGTCGGCGCCAGGAGGAAAACCATCCCTGGGGTTAGCCCCGGGCATCCCATATCTGGACCCTCCAAGACAGGGTGACAGACGAGCCCTGGGGGCGTCGGGGCCGTGGGACAGAGTGAGGCGGCTGCGTAGCGCCTCCAGCGGCCAGAGTTCCGTGCCGGGATCAGATCCTTGCTGAGGACCCGTGCTCGGGCTGAGCGCCCGGAGCGGGGGTACGGGCCGGTGTGACGAGTGCCGTCCGCGCTGAGCTCCCCGAGGAGCCTCGACTGCCAGCTCAAGAACGGGCGGGGCCCACGTAGGAACGGCTCCCTGAGCTCCTTTCTTTCTCGGTCCCGTAGGAAGGACGGAGCAGAGACCAGCACGCACTCGGGTTGGAAGGAGCAATGTCCCCCAGATGAGTGCACCGTAGAGGGGCGGAACCTACATACTGTTCCTGTGCGTTGTCGGAAGCGAGCTGGAGCAGCCTCCGGGATGTTTGAGAGAGATTCTAAGATTATGACATAGCCGAGGTCATCGCCCCACTAGGACGACCTTAACCATGAGGGACAAAGGGCTAGATGCGCGCGATCCTGAAGTTTGGGTTTAAACCCCCGCAGAGGACTGGTGCTAACACGGCCGCCGTCTGCCGTGTAGCCGCTGTCCGCTAGTGGCCTGCGCCGGCCGGTCGTCCAGCCCCTGCCTTCGAGCTGCGTGTGCAGGGACACGCGGCCACTCTCCCGCCCCTGCCCTGCACTCGGGCGAGAGCGTTCATCCAGAAGAGAAAAGCGAGCACAGCGAGGCCTGGGCCGGGGGAGGGCAGGGACCCCGAGGCTCACTGGGCTGTGCTCGGGCAACGGCGAGCGCCCCGGTGTGTCTTGGAGCCCCGCGCCCCTGGGCCGCACACAGAGGTGGGGACGCAGCCGAGGGCCGGGGATTCCCTGTGGTTTCGTTCGCGGACATTCCACCGGCTCCGGAGAGGTAAGTGGGAGCCACGGCCGTTCTTCGCTCACCGCCAACCCGGCACGGCGCATAGTCGCTGTCTGCACGGGAGCAGCGTCTTCCTCGGCGCGGGAAGGAGCCGGTCGGTCGGTGTCTGGTCCGCTCCGAGTGCGAGCGCTGGGGAGGGCTCCTGTGTTCACGCAGCGGCCGCGGCGTTCGGAGGCGCGGGTCCTTCCCCGGTGGGTGGCCGTGGGTCTGCGGGTGCGTCCGGTGAAAACGAACCTCCTGTTAGGACGCCGGGCTCTGGCTCTCGGGCAAACCGGAGCAGGTGAAAATCCTTCCTGAGGTCGATGCGGCGCGGCCGTGGCCTGGAAGCCGGTGCACGCGCTCCCCCTGCTGGCCACGGGCATTATCTCAAGCGGAGGGAAATGGTACGAAAAGCCATACAAGGACTCGGGTTCAAGGAACGACTTTACCCTAAATATTAATGAAACGGTTGCCCTTGGTGCCTTGGCTTCCCTCACACGGCGTGGGACTTGATTTGCCATCAAGGAGTTGTCATTTTATTGGTCTTGATGCCAAAAGAAAGAGTAACCGGTCGTGCCAGAAATACTGTGCCAGCTGAGAGCCCGTCCGAAGGCACCTGCCCACTTGTCTGTTTGTGCGCGCAGAGCTGGGTCCGGACACTGTTTCACCAAATCGAGAAGCCAGGGCCATCCCTAAGTAGTAGAGTTTCTTCTACAACCTTTCAGATTTTGACTTTTCTATATAACAAGCTTGTGTTTTCTCATTGGCACAAAAGCTTTCATGAAGAAATAAGCAGATTAATTTTTTCAAATCTCGCTCGTGCAGAAATGGTCAGCTGTACGTGTGGACACGGCCTGCCGCGGGGTGGACGGGCTCCCGGGCTCCGACAGCCCTCGGCCCCGCAGGGAGCTGCTGCCCCTCGCCCCGGCTCATCCTGCTGACCTGGGGACGCCCCCTCTGCCTCCTAACCTCCGCAGGAAACGAGCCTGGGACCGACGTGGCGAGACACACCCGTCCGGACCGATGAGGGCGAACTGTTAACCTTGGCTTCCTTCTTCAACCTGAGTGGACACAGAAGTGCTTCATCGGAGAATCACTAACTCTGCGTCCTGAAAACTCACTAAGCGTTGGAGCGCCTGTGTGGCTCCGTCAAGGAAGCATCTGACTCTTGGTCTCGGCTCATGTCTTGATTTCAGGGTCGTGGGATTGCGCCCGTGTTGAGAGCTAAAAAAAAAAAAAAAAAAGAACAGAAAAAGAAGAGAAACAACAACAAACTAAGGAAGAAAACCCCTTCTGTCGGGGGCCCCGTCCAGTGGGCCTCTGGCAGGGGACTCCATCCGCCACCAGTATGTGCGGGGCAGAGGCTGAAGACCGAGGAGGGACGGAGGGGGAACCCCACAAGTGACCAGGCCACAGCCTCGCGCCCGTCCGCCTGGCCTGGCCGCAGCTGGTCTGCGGGGCTGACAGGTCACCTCGTGCCCCGGGACCTGCCCCTCTTCCCTCCTGCCAGTGCTTCCTCCGGACACAGCGTCCTCCCCGTGTCTCCCGGCCCAGCACATGAGCCCCTTCCTTCCCGTGCTGTATGAGAGAAGTCTAAGTACCCACGTCCCATGAACTGTAAAATTTAACCAATAACCACAACCCCAGTGTTTTGGAAATGCCTCCCCAGGCCTGCCAGGGGCTCCTGCTGCTGCACGGGCAGACGCAGGCCCTGCTCTGACCTGACCCGACCGTCAGCCCCAGACACTTCCCTAGGGGAGGGCCCTGTGGCCCCTCCAGCCGTGGGTGGGCCGCTCCTTTCGGCAGGGCAGACCGGCCTGCGCATGGCGCTAGCCTCGTACTTGGCCACCCTACGCGTTCTCCCTGCCCGACAGCTTCCCTCCGAGCCGCTGGGGGTCTGAGCACCCCTTCTGCCGGTTGTCGGAAGCATTGCCAGATGTGGGCAAGCTGGGGGCTCAGCACAGAAGCCAGAAGGGGGCAGCCCCCCAGGTGCCCTCGATGGAGGAACGGACCAACCAAAGGGATGTGTCCATGCGACAGAACGTCATCCAGCCCGAGTGATCTAGGAAGGGGATCGTGGCGGCTACTCCACACGGTGAGCCTCAGAGGGCAGGGCTGCCGGCAGCCAGACACGGCAGGACCCACCAGCCCGCCCCTGCGAGGTGCCTGGGACAGTTACATCCACGGAGACACAAAGGAGGTGGTGGGCACCAGGGGCCAGGGGCAGGGAAACGGGAGCCTGGTGCATCTGGAGGGACGGCCAGACTCACGGACACAGGCCTCCGGCCGGACAGTCCTGCTGATGACACAGGGTCGTCTTCGACCCTCGGCTTCATAAAGACAGACCCTGCTAATGGCCGTGGTCCAGTTTAGGTCCTAATCTACAGAGACACAGATGCGCTTTCTCTGTGCAGTTCTGTGAATTTTAATGCCTGTGGCCTTCTGTGGCCTTCTGTGGCCTTCTGTGTGGCTGCCAGCACAGTGAGGACCCTTCAGCCCAGAGCCACCCCCCGCGTTCCCGTCGGACCCACACCACAGGCTCCCCTCACCCATCCTGCGCCCTGGCGACTGCCGCTCCGCTCCCCGCCGTGGCTGAATCGTGAGAAGAACATCCCGGAAGTCTCGGAGTGGCTTCTTCCACTCGGCGTGACACCATGGAGAGGCCTCTGAGTCCCCACAGGTATCACGCTCTTCGGGTCTTCCTGCTGCCGTTCCGTCCGTCTTTCCTCTCACTGAGGAACGTTTGGGCTGTTTGGGCCAATGACTGATCTTCAGGAATTGAGCTGCTAATAAACACTCGTGGACAGGTTTGTTTTTTTTTTTTTTTTTTTTTTTAATGAACATGAGTTTTCATTTAAGATTGAAATTACTATTTCTCTCAAATTCTTGGCCAATATATTCATTACCAAAAAAAAGAATAATAATAATAAATAAGTTCGAGAAATACTGTTTGCCTTCTACCCTTCAAAGCAGGGAGCAGGGCTGCTGGGTCCTACGGGAAGTAAATGGTTAACTTTAGAAGAAGCTGCCAGCGTGCTTGACAGAGGCCTGTTCCATTTTGCATTCTTACCAGCGGTGCAAGAGCGCTCCCGGTGCCCCCCACCCTTGTCAACGCTTAGTATTGTCAGTATTTTAAATTTCGCCCACTGTGCTATCTTCTTGCGGCTTTGGGCTGCATTTTCCTAGTGGCTGACGATGTCAAGCAGCCCTTCACGCCCCTGCTGTGTCCCACGCCGCATCGACTCCGTGTCTGGGCCGTCATTTTGAACGGGTTGTTTTTTAACTGTTGAGTTTTGAGAGCTCCTTCCATATCCTGGTTTCAGGGGCTTTGTCAGATGCGTGTTTTGCACATATTTTCTTTAGGCTGTAGCCTGACTTTTCATTCTCTTAACAGTGTCTTTTGCAAAACCAAAGTTTTTAAATTTTATGGGCCATTCCTTGGATGTCGTGTCTAAGAACTATGCTTTCTTCTAAATCTGTGCAGTTTTACATTGTTGATAAAAACCTATAGTCCATTTTGAGTTCCTTTTTGGATAAGGTGTGTCATTGGGTTGAGGTTCTTTTTTTTTTTTTTTTTTTTTTAAATATGGAGACATGGTTGTCCCAAAACCATTTTTTGAAAAGACTCCTGAACAGTCTTTGCGTCTTCACCTTCCTCAGAAACCAGCGGGTCACATTGCTGAGCCGGTTTCTGGACACAGGGCTCGTCGATCCCTGTCTGTCCCCGTCCAACACCACACTCCCTTTGTTACATGCACCATACAGAAATCAAGGAAATCAAGGCATGTCCTCGAGCTTTATTCTTCTTTCCCACAATCGCTGGGCCATTTTGGTCCCTTGGCATTTCTGTTGCAGTCTCAGAAACAGCTTGTCTGTAGCTCAACAAAACCCCGCTGGGACTTTGGAAGGGGCTCCAGGACGTCGGCTGTCTGGGGAGAGCAGACACTTTTGCGGCGCTGAGCCTTGCCGTCCGTGGGCGGCACGGACGTCTGCCTGCTGGCTCGGGTCTCTGCTCTCTGCCCCAGACCCTCATGGTGTTTAGCATAGAGACCCCCTCTGTGTTTCCCACATTTATACTAACGGTTTCTTTCTCTGATGCTGTTGTGCGCGGTAGTGTTTTCAGATTTTGCTGTTTTTGCTGACTCTTCATTGCGCAGCGTGTAGAAGCGTGGTTGGTTACTCGTCACTTTACTGCCGGGGGCGCGACAGGTAGAATGATGCTGTTGGAATCAGGGGACGACCTCGGATTCCCCACGCGGCCGTCGGTTTGCAGCCAGGCGTCCAGGTCAAGTCCGTGCTTGGGCTTCGCCGTGCGTGTGATGGAGGAAGCGTGGTTCCAGCCGGACGCCGTGTGTGAGCTCTATATTAGAGGGTCTCTGCGCCTCAGCACGTCAGTCCAACACACGGTTCACCCGTGCCGCGTGCTCAGTTCCGTGCCGCGGGTTCTGAATAAACACACCCACCAGCCTTTCCATGAGCGGCGCTGCCCCTGATGCTGTGCTCCCAGAGCCCAAATGCGATTGGCCAGCTTCACGCCTCCTTTAAATGATGCTTCCCTCAGAACATTGGCGACCAATGTCTTCATCGCAAAAATCACAAAATACATCATTTGTCTTGCAGCGTTCAGAGCAGGCGTGCTAACGACGCCTGTGTAACACCTCCGTGTCTCGCTCACAACACGAGCACGTCTGAGTTGTCCGAGAGCCGCGTCCCAGGACTTACCAGTCACGTCTGTGAAAACCTCTGTGTAAAGTGTGAGGCGTTTCTCTAACCGCAGGCGTGTCCGTTACAGGTGTGAGGGGCGTCCCTGACCCAGAACCCGGTCTTGGGCGCGCAGGGGCACAGTGCGTGAACACAGGAGAAGAGCAGGGTGCGCGGGGCTAAGCCGACCACCTTCATCCAGGCCGATAGGACGGTATCTTGAGAATGACCACCTGCAGGACGTGTGAGACACTGAAAAGATGTTTGTCCTAAAGTAACTAATTTAAGTCATTTCCTGGCTCATCTGTTCTGCTTTTTAATTCTTGATTTCATACCCGCTCGTCCTGGCAGGGGAGCACACGAGGTGGGCACACGCGTTGAGTGTGGCCGGCTGGTGAGGCCAGACGCTGGAGACGGGCTGCAGGACGAGGGTCGGCGGGGGACTGGGTCACTGGGGTCGCTGTGGCGTCAGTGGAGAGCGGGTACAACGCGAAGGCTCAGGGGTTTCAGCAGTAACAGAACCCCTCGGCTCGCTCCCTGCTGTGGTCACACCTCCAGGCTCAGTGCCCCTGGGCTCCCTGGACCTCCCCGGCAGTGCTGGGGCAGACCTGAGCGGCCGGGCTCCTGGCCGGCCGCTGGCACTGCACACTCAGGGTGCTCATGGGCGAGCAGTGCGGGAGGCTAACGACCCCCCAGGTCTGCAGGGTGAGCTGGAGCCGGCTCTTCACGGGACACCCCTGCCAAGTGACTGGAGCAGAGGGCAGAGGAAGGAGCGCCGGCGCGGGGGCCGGGCCGAGAGCGCACACGGCCCTCCCCAGAGGCAGGGAGCAGGATCCCCGTGGCGCAGAGGCCGGCCACGCGTGGGGAACGTGTCCACAGCACAGCGAGGCGGCCGCGCTGTCAGAACAAAGACCTGCACTCAGGAAGCAGCACGCACACTGCGTTGCTGGGAGTCGGGTGGGTTCACAGCAGTCCTTCGGCCAGAGAAAACGTGCTCTGTTTAGTAAAGCCAAAGTGGGGGCTGGTCGGAGGTGCAGCGGGAGAGGACCACCGGGTGTGCAGATGCGTCCTGGCTGGAAAGGGAATAAGCAGAGGAAGAGCTCAGCCAGCTTCTGTTTTAGCGTCAATCCTGGGAAGGGGGCGGATGCCGGCGAGGCACTGGCGAGAGACAAGACGCATTCCTGGGGGCAAGGGTGACCACGGAGCTGCAGACCTGGGGGTCCGAGGCAAGAAAACAGACATCTGGGGTCAGCCGGCAGGTCCCCAACCGTGGGTGCTGGGCGCGTGCACCCGTGCCTCCAACCAGAGCCCAGCCAGGGTACGACAGTCACTGGTTAGGTGAGGCCCACCGAAGGCCTAAAATTCTGGAGGCGGTAGACTCCTTAGAGGCGAAGTGTCTCTTGAAGAAGGGCTCAGCCTCACGCAGGCTGCACAGAGCTGAGGAGGGACGGGAGACGCTGCAGGGACCCAGCCCGTGTAAGGGAAGTGCCCCGGTCGTCTGATGCCCGACCAGCCCCAGAGAGGCTCCCCTGGCTCTCATCTCCCTCATGTTCCTCCCCGTGCATGTCACTGGGCCAGCGGGAGGGACGCCCCGGGGTCGGTTCCACAAGCTTGCCTCCCTGAGCGCTCAGTGTGCGGGCCACGCTCAGCCCACGGTGCAGGGGCGCGTGGGGGCTGGTGGGCCTCGCTCCCTCCGCCATGTTCCACGTCACCTCTGCAGCACTTCCGGAGCTGGGAAGGGCTGGGCGCTGCTGCCCACAGCCTTCCCTCGGCTCAAGATGAGGAAGCGGTCGTCCCAACCCGGGCGGGTGCCAGTGCTGTGACCTGGGGCACTGGTTTTGAGAAACGGAGGCCAGTTCGCGTGAGGCACCCCCTTCAGAGCTCATGCTGGGGGTTTTTGCCATGAGTCCCTGCGTGTTCTCCTTTATCCGCGGCAGAAGCTCAGGGAAGTGACAGCTTTCTCGTAGCACTCAACTCACCCCGCGCCCGTCTTCAGTGGACCCACGGCCACATCCCCTTCCCTTTCCTGTGCCGTGACTCTGGGGGACCCAGGGCCGGGTCTGTGATGGAGATACCCCTGGTAAAGTCAGAGAGGCTGCTGTTCCCCTGTGGGCCCCAGGAGCATCCTGAGTCACGGCAGCCACATCCCAGCACAAAGTCCCGACCCTAAAGAAACCAGGTGCATTTCCAGGAGAGGAGAGAGGCCTCCCAGGGAGGCCAGAGCGGAGGGTGGGACCTGACCCAGCTCCCCACGCCCTCTCTTTCAGGATGGACATCACGCAGCGAGAACTGCCCACTACGGCTCCCTGCCTCAGAAGCCGCAGCACGGCCGGCCCCAAGATGAGAACCCCGTAGTGCACTTCTTCAAGAACATTGTAAGTGCTCCCATACCACTGTGAGCGGCAGGCGGCGGGAGAATCAAGCCTGGGGGGCAGCAGGTGCCCGCTCACGGCCTCATCCATGGACTGGAGTCTGTCTCCACATGACCCTGAATTCAATCCACAGGGGACCAGAGTCTATCCCCACATGACCCTGACTCTAACCATGAAGGGACCTGAGTATATCCGAGATGATCCTGAGCTCTAATCG